>NC_039261.1:22860991-22953491 GCF_003368295.1 Carassius auratus | reverse complement strand
CACTCAGGGTTTCAACACATTTATGAGGACACATTTATGAGGAATAAACTTTGTAAATCTGAATCACACTGAACTTTGAGTGGTGAATGCATTTGTTCAAGTATAAGCGAGCTAAAACTGTACATACAACTGACTGCAGACATGATTTCTGTCTTAATAAGAAACTGAAAAATGACATCCATTTCTTTTGAAAGAGCAGTTTTGATTTTGTTGTGCTCAGTTATGCCTGAGGATCGGAAATGTGTGCACTACTCAAAAACTGTTTTCTGTTCATGAATGTAATTGCATAATCATAAATTTGACATCCTTTTTTTTTTTTTTTTCAAAACAAACCAAATTCGAAAAAGTTTCTATAATAGCTGCTAAAATGACACTGACATTAAGAATACTTCTCATCAGAGACAAAGTAATGCAATGCAATGAAACCTTATTTCTAACAGGCAACTTCTAGTTCAGCATGCTTTTGTAGCCTAATGCTTTTAGTTGCGTTTATAGTAGATCTATGACATCAGCGCATATATAAAGAGAGTATAATTAATAAATAGCAATAATATAGTGTCAGTGTAATATTTCTTGAGTTTTGCATTATCAAAATCATTCTCAAGTGCAAAGATTCAGTTAAAGCATGACAGTGCTAAAGCAGGGCTTCTGCAGGTTTCATGGAGGTACATTTAGGACTATAAATGTTAAGAATATGTAAGGAATTAATTGAAGGGATTAATCAGTATGTTCTTTAATGTCCAGGACACTTTCAATGAGTTGTTTTCACTTCAAGGTTTGAAAATACAATAGATTTTATTTTTTATTTTTTTGGAAATAACTTACTTTCAAACTGCGAAAAAAGTGCTTTTAATTTTTTTTCAGTGCAAATTAGTAAAGTGTCATAAATCGAGATGTTTACTTGAGATACATACGACAAGTCTTGTTTTCTGATATAAGGATCAAAATCAATGTATGCAATATTTAATGCCATAACTTTATGAATTTAAGATTTCGCCTCAGATTTAAAGCCTTATTTTGCAGAAAAGCAAATTCAAACCCATTTTTATGACCTGCAGAAACCCTGTAAAAGTTTCTTGTTTATTATGTTATTCATTTCTTTAGAGACTGTCTTATTTGAAGAAAAATGCATGAGAATCCAGCAATCATTAGTTAGTACTGATCATTAACATGCAATACATCTATGTACAGAAGTGTGTGTATGTTTGTTGCACCTACCCTGTATGTGTGTGTGTTCATGTGTGTGTGTGTGTGTGTTTGTGTGTGTGTGTGCATTAAGCCTCATTCATGAAACATGAGTAGAGCCAATTTGTGCAAATCAATCATAAGACCCTTCATACATACAGTGAACTGAGTATGAACTTTGAAGATAAGACTGCTCTCAGAAAAAAAAAAAAAAATCTGTCACTGGGGCAGTACCTTTTCAAAACGTACACTTTGCACTATTAAAGGTGCATATTGGTACCTTGTGAAAAAGGAGTGCAACAGTGACAGATTTAGTAACTTTTTTTCTGAGAGAAATCTGTTTTGTTAATGCTTCATAAATGAGGCCCAATGCTTTCACATTAATATTGCTTCATAAGGCCCAATAACGGCATATTTAGTGATATGACATAGGAACAAACCTTAGTCAATAAAACAATTTCTGGAGTGAAGCAACGGGAGTTTAAAATAATGCTAGCTAGGCAAGATTCTAGGGCTTGATCATGAAATATGTCAATAGATATCAATGCAATATAGAAACCTTTTTTTTTTTTTTACTTTTAATACAATGCTTTAAAATTACAATCAGCTTATCCATGTTCTGAATGCAGTCACTAAAGGGTTAACTATAATCAAAAGGAGTTAATTTAAATCGTAATTTGAATATTCTATCTATTTTTGTTTTGGCAAAACACTCTATTAACATCAGCTACAATTTAATTCACATCTTTTGCAAGGATTTTGTCTCAATTGTGCTTTTTTTTTGACACCTTTTTTACATTTTCCTTCTTTGCGTCCTTCACACATCAAAACATGAGGTAGCAATTTCACTAACAGGCTAAACCACACCCCTGATGTAAGACTCCACCCACCAGCTACAGCTCATTTTAATATTGCATCATACTCTCCTCACACCTAATTTACCTGCATAAACGAGTAGCATTAACCTTAAAATCAAGTGCTGTGAGAACATTACAAGAGAACTATACACGCTTAAAAATAAAGCTGAGTTCTGCAAGTTTCATAGAAGAACCATTCAGCTTTGTTAAACTTTCAGTGATTAGTTGTTAATAGAACCCTTTTTTCTTAGTCTAATAAAGATTATAATATTCTGAAGAATCTTTTTTTTCACTATAATCAACTCATATTAGATATTATGAATATGGATATTGAATTTTCGTGAACTCAGCACCCCTTAGACCCCACTTAGTTGCGAATCATTCCTCATGAATAAATGGCAATGAGCGCATTTCTGCAAGCTTAAACCTGATATGAAATATATTCAAATGAGTATGAATAAAGGATCGCATCAGAAGCGCTAGAAAAGAGATCAGTGGAAAGGCCCAGGCTGTGGAGACACTCCAGCAGAATCAGCATCTATAACTGATGAGACAAGCCGTTCCTTCAGAGGGGTTCCTCTGAGCCAGAGCCGAAACCCTTCACCACAGCTGATCCCGTTTACAGTGGTAAGCCACCGTATCGGACACCTGTCATCCATGCGGACCTGATTCATCAAGGTGTTTAGTTTAACATTGGCAAGGATCATCAGTAAAGCACTTCAAAGCCGGTGGTAACTGCAGACGGTCAAGAGCGCTGGGAAAACATGTTTGATCTTGGAATGAATCCTACTTTGATTTGACAAATGAAGAAATTCTCAAAATCTGGCATTTTGTAGATGTAAGATCCAATGCAACCTGCTTCAGATGTTGCTTGACGCTTCCTTGGAGTTTCAGGCAGTTTGACTCTCTGGTGAAAGTTCTAGTTCTAGTTGCATTGCTTGGTAAAATAAAAAAAGTAAGTCTTACACGTGTGTTTTCGTCTTCACATGCACTACATGGTCACTCTAATATAGCACTTGGCTTCATACTAGTCCTCAGTAATTCAAAAGCATGCATAGTGCAGGACTGATTTGGTTCTTCAATTTTTTTGTTTTGTTTTGTTGTCTTCTATTAGATTTGTTCATTTTTTCTTCTCGGATCAGGATTTTTGTTTAATCGAAAAACCATTTGTTATGCCACAGATCAATCCAAGCGAGATGAAGTGTCATTTTAGACGTCAAACGGTGAGATGTAGTGAACGAAACGTGGCCACACCTGTCAGTGTGACTCAATTTTCCTTGAAACGCTCAGGTTGTGGTTCCATTACTCGGATCCAGAGCTTTCTCAGAATTTGGTGAAGGATCTTTGCTCGTCTTCGCATCCAAATCATCCGCTTTGGTGGTTTCTTCAGGTGTGGTCACGCCGATTAAGTCGCCATCTATCTGAGGCGCAGATTTGGGTTGGACGAGGGGGCTGGCGCTCAGAAGGGAATCAGGGGTACGAGTGGCACTGTGGTCGCCCTCAGAGATGGCCGGCGGGACGCCAGCGAGAGTTTCGGACTCCAGCAGGAGCTTCTGAGAGGCCAGATAGTCGGGGAGATCTGTGTCACTGTCCAGAGGAAGAGCAGACGAGTTGAACTCAACGCCTGAGTCGTTCATCTCCGAGAAGTTCTTCTCAGACTGGAGAGCCTGGTACTGACCTGGTTTTGATACCTCCAGACCCTAAGAGTTAAATATAAACCAATAATTGTAAGATGATTACTTAAATAATAAATGCAAAAAAAAAAAAAAAATCCAAACAAAAAACAATCACTTAAAATGAAATCATTATTTAATTTGCTTATCTTTATGTTTTTACTTTTTATTATTTAATTCATTTTTTTATTTTTTGTTCTGAACTATGACCAGCTGCTGCACAAGCAGCATAGCAATTCTTACATTTTTAACAAACATTTAAATATTTCAAATGTCGTGATTAAAAATAACAGCATATGGGTTTGTGATTTTAGTATTATTTATATACAATTATATCTTTTATTATTGTTTTGCATCATCTTTTATTTTTATATATGTAGTTTTATATATGTATTCGTTTTAGTTTAAAAAAAGAAATTGTGCTTTTGTCATTTTAATAACTTCTTGTTAAATATTACTTGGTTTAATTTGATTGATCTCAGTTTTAGTTTTTATTTCCAGTCAGCAACTTTTTAATTTAACTTTAAATTTACTATGAAGGCAATATTTCTTGTTTTCATTTAATTTTCATTTAAGTCCATTTTCTAATATTTATATATATTTTTAGCTTTAACAAAATGTTTTAATGTTTTTTTTTTTTTTAATAACCTTGATTTGCAAGGATACAATGACAGTGAGCGAATTTTCAAACTATCCCTTTAAAATCATGTTAACGGCAAAACAACTTCAAAGGAAAAACTAAATTTCCTACTTTGATCTCAACTTCTGTGCTCTCGGTGTTGTTCTCCCATGTGGACTGTAAAGTGGGCTCCTCTGAAAATCTAGTATAAACCTCATGTACCACCTGAAAAACATCATTTCACATGTGAATTAGCATTCTGTGCTGAGGATGGGCTCACAAAAATCATATCAAGGGCTTTTTCATACCAGAGCATGTGGTTTGAACCAGAGTCCATTTGACAAGTTTGGTTTGTCGGGTGTGAAAACAGTTTTCAACACATGAACGGTTTTACTTGAAACATACACACAACTGATGTGAATTGTGAAAATTCTCTCAATATGAAAAAAGTGGCCTGATTTATCGGCATTCATTGTATAATGCATCAGTCATTTTGCATCAGTATTTTACATTCTTTTCTTCTCTTGCTATGACACGATGCATGTAACATTAAAATCTGCTAGTGAAAATCAAAGGAACTAAAATATGACAGCAGTAAATGAGGAGAATATTGCTTTCCATTTAAGCTCCTTCTCCTTCTGAGCTGTTATAACGCCAGCAGCAGACATCTAATGCAAACTTATCACAGTTTGGAGACAATTTAATAATGCAATGTTGAAATGCTGTACGAAATGAACTCAGGTTCAGACCAACCAATCAAACCGAGTGTGAAAACAGCCTGAGAAATAATCAGCAGATCCAGAATAAATATTCTGCACATGGACTGTACTGTACTGTATACTGTAACATTGTGAAAACTGGATGATGCATTGAACATAATATCTGAATGATTCTGATGAAGTCGGCATATTGTTGTTTGTTTAAAATGCTACAGCGCTGCTCTTCAGTGTCTGTGTCTCGCCCTTCACAGTGTCACAAAACATATACAGTAACAGCATATTGTTAAACCCACCTTTGAGAGTAAACACAATAAGGTTACAGACAAACACACAGACAACATGAATTTCACTGGGTTGGCAAATGATTAATTGCTAGAATCTAGTGGCTATAATCAGAATAGCATACTAGCATACTACTTTGACTAGTGTTTTGTATAGTGTACAGTGCAGTGTCACAGTATACTAGAAGACACAGGCATGAAATTTGATATTAGTAGCCTAATGTTGACTTTGTGACTAATGAGGAATTAAATGAATGCATTAAAAGCCTAAGGTTTCTACAGACAGTACTGAAATTAAACAGGCAACACAGCATGAGAGCTGACAGAATACAACACCTTTCATGTGACAGGAACAATTGTGAGAGGAGCAGCACAAAAGTCAGCAGATCATGACCGGGTTACACAACATGCATCTTAAGTGTGTAAAATATTAATAGAGTAAACTGAACACCGTAAAGGAATCAATATATTCGCACTCAGAATGACTGAACACTTGAAATAGTTGAGTTTATAAATAAATAAATGTAAGATGCAGGATTTTTTTATTTATTTAAGTAGTAAGTGAAATAATGTATTATTTTTGGTTGCACCTAGTGTAAGTGTAATTTTTAGCAACAAATAAATACACAGATACATATATAGTAAATTTATTGTTAAACAAAAATAATCCTATTGCACTATAACGTTTATACTGGGACAACAACGTTAAAATAACGTTATAACATCGTCACGTGAAGGGATGTAATGATTAACCATGAACCGGTTGAAAATCAATTAAAATATGTGACGATTCAAAACGGTTGAGATGCTAAACAAATCAGGATTCAATTAGAGGTTGGCGTTTATATGAACATTTCTGAGGGGAACTAGCTGTCTTTAGAAAAGTATAGATGTTTGTTTTTTTCATCTTGTCTCTGTATAATGCATATTAAAGTTGATAAGTGCAGCGCTGCTTTGTTTACAGCAGTAACCAAGGAAACGCTTTAAGCGCCACCTGCTGGCCGAGAGTGAATCTGCGTCTCGTTCAGCGCGTCTGCTGTTTCTGTTTCATGCTGATATTGTTGTATGTATAGTTTCACAAAACTGAAGTCAAACCATTCTGTTTATACTTCAAATTTCAAAATTATACAATCTAATTTAGATTAAAAACTGCTCATGTCGCATGTATTCAGCATCTTTGTTTGGATCATGAATACAATTCAGTGGTGCCTTACTTTGTTTATATGAAGAGATTTTTTATATTTGTGTTATTTATTTGATTTGGGGCTGGTTTTAAAATTTCAGTTTAGTTTTGTTATTTACATTTACATTATATTTAAATTTTGTCATTTAGCAGACACTTTTATCCAAAGTGATTTAAAAATGAGGACCACTGAAGCAATCAAAACCAACAAAAGAGCAATAATGTATTTAATATATATATATATATATATATGCATAATATGTAGTACGCTATTATTCCATTCTGAACATAACCTTGCAACTATTTTGTGTCTAACTCACAAAGCTAAACATTAAAATGTTAAAGACAAACCTTTATTAATTACATAACAAGAATTTTTCTAAATAATTCTGTATATGCAGAATATCATTATAATAGAAACATTATTAACATATAAGTGACTCTATTAAACACTGCCAACCATATGTACACATTCACAGAGCAGCATATAAACAGCACACATATACACACATACACATAGATTCATATTTACCTCTCCATATAGATTGTATATGTGCATGTGTGTTTAAGCACGGCAAAAGCTTTAACACACAGGTGTATGTACCTTTATACCTATTTATGTTAAGAGTTCAAACTAGGATCAGTGCAATACACCTGAAGTTACCCATCTCAGGAGGTCTGAGAGGAAAATGAAGGGAGTCATGGACAGATACACAGTCATTAAGAGTGACAGAAGGCCTCTGGGACCCCTGCTGCGCCAACACAACACCAATACAGATTCATCAGCTTAGCACTACAAGAAAATACCACAGCAGAACACAAAGCTCTCTCACCCAGCAGGAACTCCGTCAGATGATCCTTTAGGAAGGAGAAATGCAACGCAGATGAACTGTTAAACTAACCACCACGAAACCGCTTTCAAATAAATGTGTTTGGGTGAAAATCATTGAAAACACACTTTCAATCTCACTTTACACTCCGACACAAACAGCCAGATTATATGTGTCCCAGACCATAAAACCAATGTTAAGTGACAATTATTCTGAAATTGAGATAATAATTCAATAGATAAGCTTTCCAGTTATGTATGGTTTATTAGGATCGGACAATATTTGGTCGAGATACAACTATTTGAAAATCTGGAATCTGAGAGTGCAAAAAAATCTAAATACTGAGAAAATTGCCTTTGAATTTATCCAAATGAATTCTTAGCAATATATATTACTAATCAAAAATTAAGTTTAGATGTATTTACGGTAAGAAATGTAAAAAAAAATATCTTCATGGAACATGATCTTTACTAAATATCCTAATGATTTTTGGCATAAAAGAAAAATCGATAATTTTGACCCACACAATGTTTTTTTGGCTATTGCTTAAAATATACCCCAGTGACTTAAGACTGTTTTTTTTGCTCCAGGGTCACAAATTTGTATTGACTGATGGGTGATAACAGGTAACTGGAAAAAGACTGGATTGCTTTTCTTGTTGGAAAAGGGATGGATTTGCAAAACAAAAGGGGATTTTTTTCCTGAGGCTAAAACAACATGATACAAACCGTTTTGTCTGATAAAAGTAAAAAGAATTTTTTTTGAACTGTAGCGTATTTCACAACCTTCACTGTAAATGCTATATTACACTTCTCTGGTGTCAGAAGTCAGGAGATTTTTAGTTTTACCTGTCTGAAAGCCTCTCCGTCGCCCTTGCCAGCCTGTTGGGCGATTAGGGCGATCTTACGTGCTCTCTCCGCCCGACGGTGAACCTTGATCAGACAGGACAGCAGACACACCAACAGCAGGAACGCCAGCAGAGACAGCAAGGAGATGATCGCCACGTAGAGCTGTGGCAGCTTATAGGCTGTTATGAGAGAACAGAGGATCATGGGTGCACAGAGCTCAGAGTGAAAGTTATTAAAGCCTGATCCAAACTCAGTCAACAGTAGCTTCTCAAATTCTCTACTCACGCTGCACGTGAAGGTAGACGTCAGCTATGCGGAAGCCGGAAGAGTCCATCACACGAAAGACACCCATGTCACCGACTTTGACCTTCTTCAGGTAGAACATGGATCCTTCCACAGACGCTCGACCATCGAGAACAGAGTCGGCAGGTGCCGTCAGCTCCCCCTGGTCCATGATGAGTCGTTCCTTGTGGTCAGTGTCTGGGATGTAGACCATTTTGACTTTGGTGTGGTCCACGTGAAGCTTGATCTTCAAGGTTTCACCATAATTCAGGTGCTCAAAGATCTGGTGGTCTGTGATATGGAAAGAAAAGGTTATACACTTTTTTTTTTTTTTTTTGCCAATTCCTTATATTATTTTGTGAAACGTCATTGGGTTCTAGAAAAGGCATTATAAAAATCAAACATATTATTATTATTATTATTATTATTATTATTATTGAACGTTGAATTAATGCACAAAATTGCTATGTACCTGCAAACCACCAACAGTAGTAATAATGAATTATAATACTTGGCAAAATTGACAGATCAGATTTTTATTTATATTTTTAATCATATTAATAATAATACATAATTATATAATTTTGCTCTATTATTGTGTAATATATAATATTATATAAACACAATTTAATATTATATATATATATATATATATACATTATTGATAATTATAATTATTAATTAATTAATTAATTAATTAATTAATTAATATTATTCTATATGATATAATATAATATAATATAATATATATATATTTTTATTACTATTGGTAATAATAAGTATTAATAGCTATAAAAAGACTTATGGTTTAACCAGCTGATGTTTTACTTTAATTGTAAGACTCAAGAATCTGTTCTTTTCATTTTGTTTTAGAGTTGATTTTAGATTTATCCTGCCAAAATATCACATAAAAAGGAGGTTTTCACTTTATATAGTCATATGGTCTTTTTCTGTATAAGTGGATGGTTCTTGGTCCGAATAAGCTGCAATGTGAACCACAATTATTACTGATAGTCTAAAGTCTGACTATGTGTAGACCATGTATCCTATTTTGTGAGCCTTTACTCTCAGTCTTCCCTTCGTTACTTCTTCTTCCACTTCCCTTTTTGTGCTTTTATACTATTTTAAGACTGCGACACATTAGTCACTAGTGATGTGTCGTTCGTGAACAAATCGTTCTTTTTGAACGGATCTTTTAGGTGAATGAATTGTTCTTGTTCACGTAATTCACTGACTCATATTTCTCGTTCACTGAAGTTCCTCCTTCCACAGCAGCGGCGCACTATAAGCAGCGCATGCACAGCTCATTACTCAACCTCGAGCATGCGCAGCTCGTGAACCGGGATAGCTCTGTGAACTGTTTCATCCTGTCAAAAAGAGTTACTCAACCTCGAGCCAATAGCCTTCGAGTATGACATGTGACGGAGCATGTGATTTGTTGAATGTAGTGAACGAATACGCCCTTCACTGAATGAGGTTTTTTTTCATATTTAGCATACAGAACATAACTCCATGTTTAATCCCCGATTTATGAATGTGAATATATAATATATGAACTGTCTGACAAAACAATTAAAATGTTAATCATGCAAGAAAACCTCATGCCTTGTTCATCTGAACAACGTATTTAGACTTTATTTATTGAATTCGATTTTGCACACATTTAAAAAAAGCCAAGTCAGTTTTTTTCACAAGTGAATACTTTCGTTGACTTAAGACATAACACATAAAACACTCTTTTTCGCCACCTGCTGGCATATTTTGTGTAATATGAAGAAATTATCATTGAACGAATCAGTGAACGAAACTGAACTAATCTCTTGAAAGAATCCAAATTTCCACCACTTTTAGTCACATAAGGCTTTGTCTTCTATTAAATACTGAAACAGTCACCTCATTTAATGTACTCAAAAACACTTAATTGTTTTTTACCTTTCACATTAAGGCAGGCTCTCAATCGGACTTTTTCATCACTGTCCACGACAGTGTAGCTGCCCTCATCTGCTCCTGTCACCACAAGGAGGTTGACCCTCTTCTCGCCCACGGTGAGGCGGTCCTCGTACTCTTGCGTGGGGATGCCGGTCTGGTTGAGAAGCAGCACAGGTGGTACCTCTGTGGTCTGGTTAACTGGAGTGTGAGCTCCAGGCCTGAACTCAAGGGTGTATGGACCAATCGAAGGGTTGATCGGGATGTGATACACCTCTCCATATTTCACCACAGTCTCCAGTGCACAGTCTAGGAGAAAAACAGATTAGAAACACATTATAGCTACAGTCATCTAGCAGAATTATAAAATTAAACAACCGCTGCTAACTGTGCTGCTTATTTGACTACACACTTAGAAATAAACGTATATTAATCATTCTGAATAATTCAATCAGGATTCCATTAAATAAATAAATAGATATGATACATTTTCAGGATTCTTTGATACATCTGTTACATTTATTTGAAAGAGAAATCATTTATAATATGTCTGTACTGTCAATCTTGATCAATTTAATGTGTAATTGCTGAAGTGTGTGTAAATGTGTTTGATCACAGGAATAAATTATTTACAATATATTCAAAATAGAACACAGTTTTACATTTCAGTAATATTTCACCGATCCAATTAATGCTGCCTTGCTGAAACCTAAGAGACTTCCTTCAAAAACATAAAAAAAATCTTAATTAGTTTTAATTGATAGATGGATTCTTAACATGTTCTGACCATAATAGCTGTTCATCCTTTTAGAAAGCCTTTTGCTGAGTGAATTGTATCCTGTCGTCAGTCTATAATGAGATAATGAACTGAGCCAGTATTCATATAGTGGTGTTGTAACTCATACCTCTAACTATGAGAATGATGCGCCTGACATCAGCTGGGGCTGCAGAGTTCTTCACCACGTATGTGCCCTCATCCTCCTCGCCCACATCCTCCAGGATCAAATGGCTGATGGGTACGTTCAGTTTAGCTCTGGAGTCCAGAATTTTCCCGTCTCGCAGGAGAACCCGCTCTGACAGCGGATCCAACCTGGGCTTGAACAACACCTCAGTTGTGTCTAAAGCCGGCACTGGAATATGAACATCCTCCCCAAAGAAAGCAGTGCGGTGTTCATCTTTAGCTGCAGAGTGAGGAAAAAGACAGATCCGTTATATGTGGGAAACTGAAAAACATTTGAAAAAATACAAATACAAAATATAGACAAACTGTACTGAAAAAGTTACTTTGTACACTTTTTAAAAGCTTTTTATTTTGCAGCAATGCCACAGAAAAAAAAAGTTTTTGTTCCATAAAGAAACTTTTCTTGTTTTTAAAATATTGTGTGTGTGTGTGTGTGTGTGTGTGTGTGTGTGTGTGTGTGTGTGTGAAAAGCATCCAGTATTTTTTTCACTATAAAGAACCTTTTGTGAAATTGAAAGGTTCTGTGGTTTTAAAGATTCTTAATTAGAACCACTAATGCCAATAAAGATTCTTTACTTTATTTTTTTAAATGTTTCTTATAATGTACAAGTTATTATTAAAATTTAAGAAACATTACCTTTAATGGTTGAAGACCAAACTGTAAAAAACAATGGAACAGGTAAATACAAGTACAATAAAGGCAAACAAAACATTTCAGATCCAATATATCTAGGTGTTGTGTTCATTAATACAGGCTACAATACACATAAATACAATAAACTGAAGTTAAACAGCACATATCCCTCTGAGTGACTCTTATTGAAATTATTCACCTCTTGAAATCTCTGTGGCTGGCAAAATGATGTGAGTAGAAAAGTATATTTTTATTATCTTTTCCAATCAGTGATGCAGCATTGGTTTCATTAATTTGAGTTTTATAATATTATATCATATCAAAGTTATCTGTAACAGTAAATGCTATTCAACAACATATACTGCTCAGAATGCCACTGGCAATATGAGAATTTGTTTTTGCTCAAGTGACAGATCAAATTTAGCTTGTCTATATGACTGCTGCAAAATTGCAAAGGATTTGCCCTTATAGCTCTACAGCTGAATCCCCTTTGGACTTTGGAATCAGCAGTTCTAAAGGATGAAGAACAATAAAAAGGAGACAAATCTCTCTATTTTTATTTAGATGTACAGTATACATACTCGAACACAACAGAGCATTTCCAGCTTGGTCTGAATACACAGGCCCTAAAAATATATGCATTTTTGCTGACAACAACAAAAAAAGAGTTTATAGTGAATAAGTTTTATCGGGTGCAAGAGTTTTCCTTCTCTGCAGCACTAACAATATAAAAGGACTATTAGGAATGCTGCCATCTCAAACTGCCAACTGTGCACTTTAAGTACAACATCTTAAGATAAATGATGCTGCAAATGTAACCCTTGTGAAATTAAGCAATTAAGAAATCTATGCAAATGAAAAGCTATGTCTGCTTTATGTTAAACCAACATTACAGAAATGTGTTTTTCAAACAGTTACCTGAGCACAGGAGGGTGCTAATGACCGCCACACACGTGATGCCCATTTTAGCTAAGGATGTCTGTGCCAAGAAACAAATGCAAGTGTGAACAGTAAAAAGCACAACATGAACAATCAAAACTCCTATCTGGGAAGATATATGAAGAAATAACACTTGACAGCAACTAACATGACACATAAAATACACAATTTATTAATGTTCAGCGGATTAGAATGATGGTCTGCATTTAAATTGAATTCAAATTTGATGAATTCATAACCTAAAAGACTTGAAAGAGTAAAATAGGATAGTTATCTAACTGAAAGCCTAATCTTGAATCATTAATGCCAAATGAATCCTCCCATGCACATGAAACGAGACCAAATATTGCTTTAATGTCAAGCTGTACAGCAGCCTGACAGTCTGATGTCTCTACAGATACAGTAGATCTGACAAAGAGAGGTGATTGGATGTCTGTAATGGACATTAACCATAATGTCATGACATCCAGTTTCTGGCACAAGGGCTTGCCCAGACCATGCAGGCTGAAGGCAGCTGACCCTGCCATTTCTGCCAAAACCCCAAGAAATTTAGAGCTCAAATCTGTCTCTCTCACTTCCTCATGAGGATTAAGCATTATCTTTTACAGACATCTCAACTGACAGGTTGAGGCCAACATTTTTCGAACATAAAAGTGTTCACCATACACTGTCATTGGAGGTAACTAGAAAGTTTATTTTTTTGTTATCGCATTTATTGTGACAAAATCCTTCAAGAGAGGGAGAGAGAACGAGAGAGAGACAATCTGCTTTGTTCTAGTCCTTTGCCAAAGCCTTGTAGCCTATTGAATCAAACCTCTGAGCCTCAGCGTGAAAAACAGAAATGCATCTGCTCCACTTCCACTTGATTTACATTCGATTTCATAACACAGCATATTTATTATTACATCGGTTTGGTTTATAAATGCACTTGAATTGAAAGCATGCCGATTTATTATCTAAAACAGCGTAAGATTAACATTAGGTCTAAAAAATAATGAAATAAGTGTGGGACATTAGGTCTAAAAAAATAATTAAATAAATGTGGGATTATTTGAGGCTAATTGAGTGGATGTCTGTTCATGGCGCTCGGATGTTAAATCGCTGACTCAGATGATGAATCACAATGACACTAATTAACCAACCAATTAATCCATCTTTCATAAAACATTGCGTCTGTATAAAGACGAAATTCGCTGTCTTGTCGAGAATTATAGGGTTAATATCATATATCGGCGGTTTTCAGTCGTGAGGGAGCGTTGCGCTAGCCGCCTTTTCTTTCCATATTAACCCTCTGATGCGACAAGGGTGTGTCGCATTGCTCTGCTGGAACTGTCCCACCGAGAAGACCCCGAGGACCCAATTAAACCCCAAATCAATTTCGATTCATATCTATACACATTACCGTGCATTCGCGTTTTCCTTTTCTTACGCCCACAAAAGCAGGTTATGTAGCCGAGAGCACGCACGAGAAAAACGCGACGACTGGTGCTTTCTTATTTAGCGAGATAATATACAGACGTTCAAAAACCGTGATGAAAACGGTCTGTCGGTTCTGTTACGTAAAGAACTGATGCGTCGCCAAACATTGTGGTTATATAGGCTACAGTACAGAGCTCAGCGGCGTGGTGTTAATAAAGTCACGAGCGTGCACCAGCCATAGAAAACATGTCATGGGTGAACAGTATTTTATGTCCCATTCAGAAGGAAGCATCAATCGCCAATGAACTATGAATCAATATTTTCTCATGTTACCAACACGGACCCTTCATCTGCACTGACAGACCACGCTACAGTCATTCTGTAAGGAATCTGCTCAAATACAGCGAGCTAAATAAGCAATAGAAATGAACACTTGCATGTCAATATAAATCTAAAGCATGCGTTTAAATAGCCTACAGTTGTCTAACAATTGTCCCAAAAGGTTTCTTACCTCTCACAGGCTACAATTATGCATTAATTATAAAGAGGCTATTAAAATTTGAAAGATGTCCCGACGCGAACTGTTTTTTGCCTCGCATTAACACATTATCAAGAAACGCCCTAAATCATCTGGTAATAAACTAATCATAAAGCCTAGTATCTGAGAATAAAGTTAAAATGCGGTAAACGACAAACTGGATCATTTAACCCTATTATTTATGTTGTCTTGTGAAAAAGCATCCAGTAAAAAAAAAAAAAAAACTCAAAATCTTACAAAGAAGTGCTGTAATTACCTCTGTATGTGGAATCCGAATCAGCAAAAGGATTGACACGCTAAATAAAAGAAATATGGTTTAAAAGGATGTCTTTGTTCTTCCTCCTATTTACCAACCCTTCTTCATCGCCCCCAATCTGCCAAAGAAAGACACTTCTGTTTTACAAATCGGCGTTATCTGGAAGGCTTCGGCTGATTTCGTTTTAAAGATACTTTAAGATCGGCTTTGCTCGGACGCTGTCGTTAATTTCCGGATGATTTCTCTCACGATTTGTTATGAAGAGCAGTCGCGTTAAGCCTACATAAAGCCTATTTAGCTGTACAAATCTGTGTAGCTCTTTGCAGAAACAGAAAAAAAAAATACTGTTAACCCAATACCCAACCTTTTGCTAAATAAATAATTTGTTTTAAAAACATATTTTTGAGATAAATTTGTATAGTTTTTTTTGTCCATACAATGTAAGTCAATAGGGTCTAGTGGTGTTTGACACTTTTTTTCTCTCGTTTCTCAGCAGTCAAAGCTGAGCTGGTAGACTAAACGGAGAGACCCAATAACATGCCAGACAGACATATGTTTGTGTTTTGAGGCTGATCATGCTGAGACATTACAGTCACTGCAGTTTGAGTTCATTTGAGGACTTTTATATCATTTTGTCAAATAAAGAACAGAGGAATCCGAGCTTTATCCTTCAGCTCTCCAATCATCCATCCACCCACACATGCCTCTTTATCTCTCCCACACTCCTCCATTTTATACTGCAACTACAACCAATCTCATCTCGACAGAACTGACCAAGCAGGAGTGTTGTTTTGGAGCCTTGTGTAAATGCAGTTCTCTTGAGTCCTGAGCTGAAGGGATAAACACATAATGTGCCATTTCGTGCATATGACATTCTGACAACTTTTAAATTCAAATGATAGTGAAGCCTAGTGAATTTTTGGAGAAATTTGGGTTTCCAGACACCAACAATTAGCCACATTTTGTGAGAGCTTGTGGAAGTGATTCTTCTGAAGCAAAATACTGTAAGTTAAAGGTGCACTGTGTAATTTTAAGCGGCATCTAGCAGTGGGGTTAAGATGTTGTCGGTGAAGACAGCAGAAAGCAGGAGCAGCATATCAGATCTATTCTGACAGGTTAGTTGTATAGTTTTAGAATTGGGAAGTTGTGGCCTAATGGTGAGAGATTTGAACTTATGTTCCAAAATGTTGCAAGTTTGAGTCTCGGGCCAGCAGAATTTGTAGGTGGGGGGAGTGAATGTACAGTGCTCTCTCCATCCTCAATACCACAACTGAGATGCCCTTGAGCTCTTGAGCTTCCCCCCTGGATGCCGCAGCATAAATGGTGTGTGTGTGTACACTTTGGATGGGTTACAGGCAGAGCACAAATTCTGAGTATGGGTCACCATACTTCATTGTATGTCATATCATTTTCGAATATTTGAAATTCTAATGTTAACATTTCCTCTGTCACAACTATGATACGTCAACACTATCTTCCAATTTCTGAGGGAAATATTTAGATATTTTTATTCCCTTGAAGCAAGTTCTATTAGAATCTAGAATCAGCTGAAAATAAATAAATAAATAAAATGGCTACTACATGAACTCCATTAGATTTGTGAAAGAAATGCTATGCTTTTTGTCTGTCTGAAGGTACAGTAGTAACAAGCCAATGATTCTTTCAACATTCAATGTGAAGTCATCGTATTTTTGTGGTTTCAAGTCATTTTTATAATTATATTAAATATAAAAGTGTTTTTCTAATAATGTATACGTACTAAATATGTGACCTTACAGCTTTTTTGGATTGATAGTCATCTCTTCTAGCAGAGTTAGGGCTGAGGAAACATAGGATTTAGGGACCATAAGGATGAGGGAAAACTTAACACTATATTAAACATACAGTTTGTTTGTATTCTGATCGTTTGTTAAGATGTTTAAATATGAATATTAAGATCCTGGTGAATGTTAATACTAACATCTAATTGTTTTATTTGTTCATACAACTGTTTTTTAAATGTTACCGTGTTAGCAGATGCACAGCAGACTGTTCTGAGATGAGAAAACAGATCAATTGAGCTCCAAAGATATGTAAAAAAAAAAACTAAATTTGAATCTTTTATAAACAATAACATACTCACTGTATTGTTTTTATTTAAATACAGTAACAGATTGATTCAATATATTAAATAGTTAAAATGACAACTAATTTTCAGTTTCAGTTTCAGTCAGTTGAATATTTTGATAATATTTCATTATAATATTTTATATTTGTTGAGGAATTGTTGGTCCCATGTTAAAGTGTAATGTGTCTGCTAACATTAGAATGTGTTTTGAAATGTTGAACACATCTTGATTGCTGTTAATGATAAAGCTGAAATTATATTACAGTCCAAGATAAAAAGCACATTTTGATGAAAAAGAGAAAAGTTGGGAGGTTGCATCAAAGCATTCCTAAGTAGCTTAGTAGGTCAGATACATAAATGTAGTTTCATTTGTCTGAGTAAAAGGTTTTATTTTTTCAACTTTGCACTCTGTTTTGTCCCATTTCTCAAGAATCAGTGATTTGAAGTATAATTTGATTTTGTAGTTTGGCTCACGTCCCAGTCGTTTACCTGGGGATCGAAATGTTTTGGCTTCCCTTTTCAAGGCGTAACCATACAGTCTATGATCGTAACTCGCACTCTGTCCTCTAGTGGACACTATGAGGAATGCTTTGAGAATTACTGTCGGGTGAAGAACGTGTGAAGTACATTTGGCAGCGACGGTACTGACGTCACTAGTACACGTCACAAACTCATTCTCTTTCTGATTCTCTAAATATTTTTTCTTTTTCAGAAAAATTCTTTAGTGTGTCAAAGCTCCATTTGTGTTGTTCCTATTCACACAAACACTTATTTCTTATTTAGGCTGGTTATCTCCTGCTGGTTGATGTCATAACTACAACATTCTTTACAACATTTCTACAACATCCAAAAGTAACCTTGTATTCTAACTAAACAAAAATGTTTTGCAAATGTTGAACAATTGCATCTAACATGTCATAGCAAAATGCATCTAAACTCCTACCACATTTAATGGCATTGTGACAGATACATATTAATTAATAATGTTTAAGATTTAATAGTCATCATTAATAATCAATAATCATGAAAGATTTAAACTTATTATATCAAAGATAAAAAAGACCCATGTCCAATTAAATTGTGGTGCAAATCTATTACTTTGGCTATCTTATCTTTATTGTCCTTGTAGAGATTTATTTATATTGATCTTTTAATGTTGATTTTAGAAATTAGAAGGACCTAGAAGTCGATTGCCCTCAGTGTGGGATATATCTCATTCAACAACCATCCTTCAGAGTCACAAGAAGAATGAGAATTCACACTGGAGAGAAGCCTGATCTCAGTGTGGGATGAATTTTTCATAGTCACTCTGTTTAAAAAGGCATCAGAAAACAAGACAGAATCGTTATTATGGTACGCTAAAATTCGTCAAATGAAAATAAAAAATGAAGACTTAATCTTCTTCAGTCACCTGTCTGTAGCATCCAAAAAGTGTCCCAGATCACAATGATATACAGTAGTCAACCTGTTCACATGATTAGGAAGCAGTGGCGGCTCCAGACAATTTTGATTGGGGGGGGCAATGGGGGGTCCTGGTCTTTTCAAGGGGGTCTCATGAAACAACAAAAACACCTTTGCAATGTAAACAAACGACAGGCTACATTTGTTATTCATATCCTTCACACTGCACTTTGATGTCAGGTATATTATGCATTTTTATTGACATTTATATTTTTACATTTATTTCCAGATAGATATTATTGAGTTTACAGGCTAAAGTGGTCTTGCTGTTGTAAACACTGTTGCTATTGTAGAAAAATATTTGCATCACATTTAAATTATAATAATATTTTAATTCATTTCTGAATTGTTTTTATTTTTATAATGATAATTCAGAGAATGAGAAAATCTGAATAAGCCTTACCAGTGTTGTGATAATTATTTTCACGTGTTAAAAATTAATAAGTACTGTAATATAATAAAAGTTTATTCAAATGACATAAAAAAGACCAGACCCCTCGATGCCTGTGAAACTTTTCTCCCTCAAACATCTTATCTACACTACAGGCTACAAACAGCAATATAAACAACATATCTGCATGTTCTTACATCACATCGTTCTTGTAAAATAATAATAAGTGAATAAACATCAAAATCACTTCGCTGAGAATGGAACACCATTTACCAGCTGCCACGATGTTGAAAATATCCTCTAGCAATTAAAAAATGCGCGTGCAGCGTGAGGAATCTTCCCGGTTGGATGAGGTCGTTGGCAGGTGAAAGGTCATCATGTTGGTCATTTTATTTACGGCTAAATAATTATTAATAAATTGTACTAATATTATGATTGGGCGTGGGCAGGCATTCACAAAAGTTTATGTTATTACAAAAAAAATGCGAGGAAATTTTGCTTTGACAAAAGGGCACTTAAGGGGCAAAGGAGCAGGTGCTCAAGTGAACCGGTTCTTTCGGACAATTCGATCAAATAAACCAGTTGAGAAAAAAAATGGTTCACCGGTTCTTTTGCGCTCGATGTAATGCCGTCATTGGCGATGATTGCCCTTCATTCAAGCCTTTGGTTTACTCGCGCTTATAACACTAGCACAGAATCAGTTCAGAATCAATCACCAAAAGAATCAGTTCAGTTCAGACGCGCTCTGTGTCAGTCTGCTTCACACTGAATCACGCATGCGCAGTTATCATCAGCTCATCGGTTCCCGAATCGGACGCGTCTGACAGAAACGGTTCTCGGTTCAGTGTATGAATAAATGTCGAAATAATTATTGTTTATTATTGCTCTGCGTAGTTTGAAGAGAAACATTTTTGGATTTTTATCCCGAATATATATTTTTTTTAATCAGGAAGAGGCTGGGGGTCAAATGGGGGGTCAAGGCATTTTTTGGCAGGGTCTTGAGACCCCCCAAGACCCCCCCTGGCGCCGCCGGTGTTAGGAAGCCATTACTGATAAGAGGCCAATAGGAAAATTTGGTCAGTTTACACCACTGTTAACAATTAAGGGTTCATGAATGTGCTTCCTCACAAACATTTAAACAACTGTGATACATCATTTCCCCCTCATTTGATTCATGTTCACTGTCATGTTTTTCTAATGTTGTATAACCTAATGTATAACCTTGATATTTAAGCTCAATTGATCTGTGAACTGATGAAAACAATAACTGTATTGCCTCTAACAAGCTTCAAGGTGTTCAGTGCCTGATATATTGTAAAGAAGCAGAATGTTCCCATTGCTACTGGCTTGTTATAAAAACAAGTATGTTTCCATTTACACAAATACGATTATAAAATAAACTGTTCCTTTCTTCATTTTCTCTAATCTTTTCTCTAATTCTCTAAGCTTTTTCTTACCATCTGTCTCTTGCAAAAATGTTAACTTAATAATAAGTTGAAATAACTTTGGATATTGTATAAAAATCTGATTTTTACTGCATGAAGCTGGCAGGAGGCAATGGTAACATCAATATCCAGACTGTGGCACCAAACATGAGGAGGAGGAGGACAATAACCTGCATGTCTTCTCACCGAGAAGCTGCAAAACAGAAAGGCAGTGTCAATTGTTTATAAGTTTCATTCAACCAACAAAATAAGTTAAACTGTACATTGCAGTTTGCACAGTATTTCCAGAATCGCCAAGAGACAGGTGATCCTAGCTTCCAAAATCCCAGATCAATTGCATAGCAACCAGTAAATGCTCTGCAAATCATATCCCTGTAAAGATAAAACATTAGCTGTTTTCTTTTTTATATATAGGCTACATAAATGCATTTAAATCCAGTGCATACTATTTACAATTATATGACATTAAAAAAATTAGCAAATGCCACACAGATATACAATTCACAAAGGTATTCAAATCCAAGCATGTTTAAATGTCATTATGACAGCTGCATTTAATGAGTAAAGTTTTTTTTATAGTTAATCTTAGTGCATGGGAATCATCAAATAACTCGTTCCTGTACACCCAGTTCCGCAAACGGCATCTGACACTGATTTAAATTTGTTTATCCTAGGCCATGGAACTCCTGCGATAGCTCTGAACTGCTCCTTGTGATGGCGCCAGTCGGCCTGTGTGATGTGACGTCATCCGGGCGGGGCGCCATCACTAACTCACGCTGCTTCTTACAGCCGAGCCTGCTGTTTCTTTATCTTACACCGTTTTCAAAAGAGCACAGATATCGTGCTATTATCAAGTCGATTCATATTTTCTGGCCATTCACCTAAACGGTAAGAGTTTTTCTGACAGTATTTTCCCCGTTATCTTTGCAGTCTGTTCCGATGGCTTTGACGTTGTCATGACGTGCTGGATGTAAACACTGGTTTAATCTATTTTACTGGTCGATACAATATTGCGAATTCGTAGACGCCGTTATTGTGTTTACCTGTTATTTCGCAAGTTTTGACTTTAAGTATACCTGGAAAATACAGTCTGATGATGTTGCATCTGTAGGCTGAGATAGCAGACAAAATTTGCTTGATTTAATATTGTTATAGGCTACTAATGTCATTATAGGGCACCTCCTAGTGCGCGCTGCGCACCATTTTCATATCCACAGTGCAAAAAAAAAGCAATATTATACAATAGTAATAAAAAATAAAATAATAATAATAATAAATCTAAGAGATATGCTCGTGTTTTACCGTGTGCCACGCTTGGGACCCTTTAATAATTAAACGGACTTGTATCAGTGACTTGAATGCTTTTTCAAGGGGGATTCATATAGACCTTTATTTAATGATTTAACGAGCAACCACAAGCCCATCATTTCAGAGAAGCGGAAAATACATCAGTCAATCGATACTACTACTTAAAGGCATTAGTGGGTTTATAATGCAAATTGTAAAATACTGCGCTTTATTTAATATAAATATAAATACATATTTTATGTAGAAAATAGAATTCGATTTCAACAGAGTTAAATTAGTTTTTAATATATTTTATTTTTAATAGATTTAATTTGACTTTATATTTGAGTATTTTTGACCCATATGTAAATATATTTACACCTTTGACGTTTTGGCATGTTGTGTACTTACATATACGTGTATATGTTCTTGCATAAACATATTTATATAGAAATGTATAACATAGATATATTATATATGTCTTTATGGCCTACAGCCTCTTGGGATTAATTGGTAGTTATGCTAAGTGTGCCATACTGAATGTTGCAACGAGAATGGAGATTTATTTTTAAAATGATTAAGAACAGAATAAAATAGTTGTTGTTATGTGAGATATAAAAAAAAATAATCCACAGTGATTGCTTTTTCCCATGCATATCATTCTAAAAAAAAACATTTTAACAGTGTTCCACTCCACTACTTTCATTTCTCTGGTTTCTCCGTAGTGAAAATGTTTTACACTTGCGGTCCAAATGAAGCAATGGTGGTGTCAGGTAAGACTAAACATTACAGAAATATGTTTATAGAGAGAGATTTTAAGTAGAAATCATGAAAACCCATTCAGATATGTTGATCTGACCCCTCCCTCAGGTTTCTGCCGCTCACCGCCAGTCATGATCTCTGGTGGGAGAGTGTTTGTTTTCCCATGCATTCAGCAGATACAAAGGTATTATCTGCTCTGTGTGTTTCTGTATATGTGTATGCATAGTTTACATAAACAAATCTCAGCTTTTTCTCTTTTTTTCCATGTCAGGATCTCTTTGAACACACTTACGCTGAATGTTAAGAGTGATAAAGTCTACACACGTCATGGAGTGCCCATCTCTGTCACTGGAATCGCGCAGGTTAACAATCTCGCGAATATGCCGTAAACATTTTTCATAGGGTTTAAGATTTTTTTTTTATCTAATAAAAAATTATTACTGTGCTATTCTTTCATGAAATTATCCAATTTTCTGTAAAATTGTTATGTGGTTAAACTGAACCTTCTCTCTCTGACAGATGAAGATTCAAGGGCAAAATAAACAGATGTTGGCTGCAGCATGTCAGATGTTTCTGGGAAAGTCAGAGGGTGAGATTGCCCACATTGCCTTGGAAACTCTGGAGGGTCACCAGAGAGCCATCATTGCTCACCTGACCGTGGAGGTAAACAGACATGTGCACAGAGAAAATGCCCACCTTGCAACCATACTGCACTCTGCAATATCACAAATAGCAGTCAAAATAGACATAGTGTTCAAAATCTGCACTTCCAGGACTTGGCATAGTATATTGACTTCACTGAGCATGGTGCGTTTTGTGTTTATTCTTTAGGAGATCTACAAAGACCGAAAGAAGTTTTCCGAGCAGGTGTTCAAGGTGGCTTCATCTGACCTTGTCAACATGGGCATCAGCGTGGTCAGCTACACGCTCAAAGACGTTCATGATGATCAGGTTTGTTAGCCCCATTTGTATAGTTGTGTTAATCGAACCTAGGGCCAAACTGACTAAACAAGGCAAATTAGCGTGAGCGTGCAATCCCATAAAGTGTCGATGGAAAAGGAAAGTTCTTCAGATGATTTACTGACAACGCATGAATTAAAGAACATAGATGGAGTCAGCGTGTTTTCATAATGACCACTGCAGTCTGCCAACATCTGTGCAAATTAGCATAGAGTTCGCAAACAATTCATTAAGTAATTGTGGATTAAGACGTTTTTTTCTGGGCGTTAAATTAAATAACAAATTCCAGTAAAATGACTACCGCAAACCTCAATAAGTCAAACTGCATGATTCATTAAATTCTGAATAGGAAAATCCTTTTTTTTTTTTCAAGCAATGTAAGCTGCAAAAATAAAGTGTCTTTTTTATCACTAATATTTCAAATGCTTTAAATGTCTACAGAGATGAATCTGTGTGAGTGGTGAATCAAGGTTTTTTCTTTCAGGATTACCTGCACTCTTTGGGCAAGGCCCGTACAGCACAAGTGCAGAAGGATGCTCGTATTGGGGAAGCCATGAACAAAAGAGACGCAGTGATCAGGGTGAGCCATTGCAAATACAACGTTGCGAACACAGCCTTTTTTTCAGTGTTTTTTGTTTATGTGTCTCTCATTTCTTCTTTCTGTAGGAGGCCAATGCCATACAGGAGAAGGTATCTGCTCAGTACATGAATGAGATCGAGATGGCTAAGGCTCAGAGAGACTACGAGCTGAAGAAGGCTGTCTATGACATTGAGGTCTTCACCAAAAAAGCTGAGTCTGAAATGGCCTATCAGCTCCAGGTAAAACCACAACCAAACCTATAGGTGATCTTCAACATTGGGAAATAATTTCTTGACTTTCCATAATGAATCCTTGGGGTTCTCGTATAATTCTGTCTTAATTTACTCCCCTCCTATGTCATTTCAGACTGGTGTGACTTTCTTTATTCTGTGGAACACAAAAAGTCATTTTGAATAATATTTGTAACCAACATTTTTGGTTCCCATTGACCACCATCGTCTGAAAAAATTAAATACAATGGAAGTCAACGGAAACCAAAACTGGTCATCAACCAAGTAAAATACCTTTATTGTGTTCAACAAAAGAAAGAAATGCATACTTGGATGAACTGTTCCTTTAATAGTTATACCGATTTAATAAACATAACTGTGTGACATGATTTTGTGGGTCTTTTTTTAATTTACTTACATTTATTCCGTAAATCTTCATCCTCCTGTGACGGTTGCATTAGGTGGCAAAGACCAAGCAGCGGATCGAGGAGGAGAAGATGCAGGTGTTGGTGGTGGAGCGCTCACAGCAAATCACGCTTCAGCAACAGGAGATCACACGCAAGGAGAAAGAGCTGGAGGCCAAAGTCAAGAAACCAGCCGATGCCGAACGATACCGGCTGGAGAAACTGGCCGAAGCAGAACGGTGAGATGGATGCTTCTTCAGTGCTCTCAGCTTCCTGATTGTTTTAAAATGCCACATAACATAGAGGTTGTTTTCCCACAAACATTCACCTGTTGTTTTTGTCTTGTGTTTTTATTTCCACATTAATGAAATTATATAGAATTGCAAACAATGTCTCAGATTGGATTATGTTTAGATAGGAAAAAGTATTTTATAATCACTCACCTTTAAAAACATATGCATCTGGCCATTTGTGCTCTGCAACAGTCTTCAGCTAATCATGGAGGCAGAAGCGGAGGCCGAATCTATCAAAGTAAGTGATTAGCCATCATCAGCTATATTCAAAACAAAACCGTTTGTGTTACACTAGAACTGTGTCTCTGCAGATGAGAGGAGAGGCTGAAGCATACGCTGTGGAGGCTAAAGGTCGTGCCGAGGCTGAGCAGATGGCCAAGAAGGCTGAGGCCTTCCAGCACTACAAGGAAGGAGCGATGGTGGACATGCTGCTGGAGAAACTGCCGCTGGTGAGATGAATTTGTAATTTTTTTTTTTCTTGGCTGTTGGCAATTCAGAAAAATATTGCATTGCACTGCAAAAATAAGAATCTTGCAAGAGATGATCCTGCTTAGAGGAAAAAGCAGTTTGTTGATGTCTTCCATTGTTTGTAAATGGTTTTCTTTCTGTCCGTTAGATGGCAGAGGAGATCAGCAAGCCCCTGTCAGCTGCCAATAAGGTCACCATGGTTTCCAGTGGAGGTTCAGAGATCGGTGCAGCCAAGCTGACAGGTGAAGTGCTTGACATCATGACCAGACTGCCTGAAACCATTGAGAAACTAACTGGGGTCACCATTTCCCAGGTAAAAACAGCATTTCAAACAGTATTATTTTTAGTAAATACAGAAAATGTCATCGTGAATTTATTTTGTTCTTCATCTAATGTGCACATATTCGCACATGTACAATTAACATAGAATTTCTCTTTTTTTCTTTAGGTGGCCCAGACTGGTTGAAGAAATTCTCCAACATGACATTTCTGTATGCATGCATCATTAATCTTCCCTAGTATATTTTTCTCTCACTCTCACATTTTCCTCGCGTTCTTTATCTTACAAATGACTATCTTTTCTGTCTTTGAGAATTTATTTCTTCTACTTTTATCTGTCTTTTCCTCCACACTGCATCTCTTTGGTTTTCCCTTTCCCATGTTTCTCTCTCGACTTACACTTCCTGTCTGTCTTGCCATGCTGCCAAAACACAAAGTGCATTTTAATCTAAACTCCAGGGAAGAATGCTGTTCTTTATATTTTTAATGCAATCATAAGAAGACAGTGAAGTAACGGATCTGTTGAATGCCATTAGACACTGCAAATTCTGACGTTTTGAAATGTTATTTCACCTGTAGTTTTTCTTATAGAACATTTTTAATGCTGGTAGTGCACTAAGAGCATTTTGTTATATTTGAGCTTTCCATTAGGTAAGCTTTTGGAAGCCAAAGTAACATGAAGGGAAACACATTAACAAGGAACTGATGCTGTTGTGTCATTTGTTTCTGTGGGTTGAATAGAATATACTTTCACTTTACCTCAACAGTACATTATAGCTATATTATTTGGACATAATCGTGTAGAAGTTATATCAGTTATCTGCTTCAAATGGTACTGCACTCTGAAATCTGAAGATACTGCCAATAATGTCAGAGCTTCATATGTGTGCGTTTAAATGTTTATTCAAATGAACAGTCAAGTTGACTTTATGTGTTATGCAGAATTACAGGTTAGCAATTATTTACAAAACAACGTATTTATTTCACAATTATCTTTTGAAGGGTTTTTGGTATAAAGTGTTTTCATGCATGATTGAAGGGTGCGATTTTATACATACATGCACACATTTATATATCCTTAAAGGGTTAGTTCACCCAAAAATTTAAATGATGTCATTAATGACTCACCCTCATGTCGTTCCAAACCCATAAGACCTCAGTTTATCTCCGGAACACAGTTTAAGATATTTTAGATTTATTCCGAGAGCTCTCAGTCCCTCCATTGAAGCTGTGTGTATGGTATACTGTCCATGTCCAGAAAGGTAAGAAAAACATCATCAAAGTAGTCCATGTGACATCAGAGGGTCAGTTAGAATTTGTTGAAGCATCGAAAATACATTTGGGTCCAAAAGTAAGTAAAATTATGACTTAATTCAGCATTGTCTTCTCTTCCGGGTCTGTTGTGAGCGTGTTCACAAATTCTAACTGACGCTCTGATGTCACATGGACTACTTTGATGAGGTTTTTATTACCGTGTTTTCCGGACTATAAGTCACACATTTTTTCATATTTTGGCTGGTCCTGCGTCTCATAGTCATGTGCGACTTATTTATCAAAATTAATTTTAAATGAACCAAGAGAAAACATTTTTGTCTACAGCCGCGAGAGGGCGGTGCTTCTGTAGCCTACTACTGAAAACATAGAGCGCCCTCTCGCAGCTGTAGACGTAATGTTTTCTCTTGGTTCTAAATAAATGCGAATTATAGTCCAGTGTGACTTATATATGTTTTTTTTCTTTGTCATGATGTATTTTTGGACTGATGCGACTCATACTTAGGCGCCACTTATAGTCAGAAAAATACGGTTCCTTTCTGGACATGGACAGTATACCGTACATACATTTTCAATGGAGTGACCAAAAGCTCTTGGACTAAATATAAAATATCTTAAACTGTGTTTCGAAGATGAACGGAGGTCTCATGGGTCTGGAACGATATGAGGGTGATTCATTAATGACATCATTTTAATTTTTGGGTAAACTAACCCTTTAACCATGTTGATCATGATCGTAACCATGTAGTGTACTCTAGAAATAGGCAAACTGGGAACCTTGATAATTTTTAGACCGTTCTTTTCATTAAATATGCCTAAAGGAGTTGTGTTTCATAAAATAGTATTTAATTCTGGTTACACTACATTTTTCTGTGATTACATCATAAAAAATTGTGATGAATGTTCTGTTTTCAAGTGTTTAATTATCAGTACAATATGTTGACTTCGATATATGGGCATGTATAATTAATGAGCACTAATGACATAATTTAGATTTAATTGTTATTAACATGATATTAATGATGTATAAACGCTGTTATGGTACTTTATAGATGTTGTGCATAACTCAAACTGAACTACCACACATTTGTCACTTTTGTATTTGGTTTTTACAATCTTCATGTTTAATGGTTTATAACGTTTGAAGTTGGATGCATCCCTTGAAGGCTAAATATGAAGGCTTGTTCATTTATTACAGGTGGACAGGTATTAGTTAAGCCTAAACAGTTATGTATGGATAGATTTAGTATGTCAGGGCATTAGGTAGACCTGCTGTTATGCTGTGTAGGCTATGGCTGCTGTGTTCGTGTAATGAAAGAAAAACTGTATTTGTCAATAGATCTTTTTCTACTCTTTACAAAGTATATATATTATGTAAACAAATCACCTAATTTAACGGTTTCAGCAATTTCATCTGTTTCAGCATGCATGCAAAGACTAACAAACCAAACCACTCTATTGTCTATCTGTGCTCATGATGCCTTAAAGTAACTTCCCTACTAAATAAAACATTTAACTAAACTGCTATTTGTTCAGTCTAAATTAATTCATATAATTTCATCACGTTCCATGCAGGAGAATGCCAACCCCAATGAAATGTGAACATGGTAAAGGGCTTTGACAGCCTCAGGTTGGGGCTTTTAATTTACTGAAACTTACGCAGCCACACTTGATTCGGTTAATTGACCCCCCCACTTACCTATTTTGAGTTGTCATTCATCATGACTCATCTCAAGTCCTCTTTGCTTGACAAATTTGAACTCCACGAATGCAATGCATACGATCCATCCGACACTAACGTTAACCTTACATAGACAGAAAAACCAAATTTACAGACTCCTATTGTCATTTTTGGAGGGTGTGGTGAGGGTGAGTACATTATATTTTACTCTAACTTCCTACAAATAAAAATATTATGGGTAAAGGGGGAACTTAATAATTGTTTCCAAGACTATACTGGATTATTTACGCAATATGAGGCCTATATTGTGCATTTTTAGCATATCAGAACAGGCACGATGCCATACATAACTGACATTCAGTTGAACAGATTAATATATCTATAATTTAAGTTAGATGAATCCGAGATTAGATTTATTCCTAAAATTCATACTATTCAATATTTACTTTATCCGATTATGTATGATCATTTCTATGTTAGTGGTTTGTTTCTATCACACCTCGTTTGTTGTCAGTTTTAGTCGCTTTCCCACGATGGTCTTAGAAAAAACCGTTAGTTAGAAATTCATGTTCAAATTCAAAGTCGATTCATGTGTAATCTGCCAGGCAACGAGCTTTTGATTGGCTGAATATTGTGACCCAAGATTATTTTAATTGGCCACGTTAATTTTAAAATAAAAATACTATTTCACTTTTTTTTTCCTGGTCTAAAATAAATCCTTGAACTTGCAATAAATAAATAATAAAAAAAAGAATATGCAATTTAATCAAATCAGGCTTTTCTATCAGGACATTTTTAGAGGAAAAATATACTATTCAAAAACAATTATTAAAATTTTTTTATTTATTCCCTAAATTAAGTGTCAAACAGCAAACTAGATTAGACAATATTCCACTAGACAATAATACGACTATACCAGATATGTTCATCATTTTTTATTGATCATATTAGGAGAAACAGTTACGTCAAGATGAATGAGTGTTGATCTATACAGCAAAAGTCATCTTAAAGAGTAGTTAATAAGTATTAAGAGTGACAGAAGTAGCATTGATAATATTGAGAACCGTGTTATTTTCCAAATACAAATATTGATACAACAAGGATTATACATGGAGGATCAGCCAATCACTTGGATGCTTTCTGGACACAGATGGCATCATGTAGGTCAGCGATTGGATGGTTTAGCAGTGTGTTAACATCCCATACTCTGATCTCTAATGTTGCCTTTAATATATTTTAAAAAAATCATATTTCAGCTGGACCAGAAAGACAATCATTCCCTTTATGAGTGAACAGGCCATATATATATATATACAGACACACACACACAGAGTAACTCCCAATGGATAATAATAGTGATAATAATTGCATAAAAAAACAAAGTTAATATAACTGGTATTAAAGTTTTTTTTTTTTTAAAAACACTACTAAATAGTACCTGGTAACGAAACTGTCGTCTGTAATCCCCCCCCCTCCTCCCTTCCTTTTCTGAAAAAAAAAAAAAAAAAAACTGTGGAGAGGGTCAAGAAAATATGAAATGACTAAACTTTTCAGTTTAAAAAAAAACTGACTTTTAGAGAGGTTTTCACACATTCATCTCCTTTAAATGTTCTCTTACATGCTTTCAACCAACCCTTCGCTCACTCAAACACACACAAACATACATACACAAGGACAACAGAAAAATACATATGATAAATGGCTAAAATGTAATGACAAAACGGAAACAATGAATAAAAAAAGTTAATTTAAGTGCCATCCTCCATAAACCATGATCTTCTGTTTATCCTTCTCCCTTTAGTGCATTCTTCGCCACATCTTTCCAACAGCTCTCGGCTGGTAGTGACAAACCAGTTGCACATTTGCTTGAAATGTCAATCAGCAGGCCTGCCAAGCAGTGTCATAAAAGGCATTAAAACTTCATAAGAGCTTACAAACTTCATTTGGGAGAACTATTACTGTAAACCTGCAGATATCTGTGCAATGCTTTGTGATGCAAACTAGTTGCAGTTCTGTACAATTAATTTTTTTATGAGATACTTTGTTGTATTTGTCCATATTTTCTTGTTTACCAGCATTTGTAACATGTATTACTTAGAAAAGAAAGTAAACATGCTGGTTTTCAAAGCTTGATATAAGCACAAGTCTTTGTTTGCTGGCATTGATAACCTTAATCACCCATTGATAAAGCTAGAGTCAATTTTTAGTCAGTCTTGCACAATTCCTGCAACAAAATTATCCTTTGTTTTCATTTCATCAGTTCCTCTTAGTAGTGATAAAGAAATGTGCCATGTAGAGAAATAAAAAGTCTGAAATCAAATAATTTATAAGTATCATGTGCAAATTGCTAACCATCAATTTTATTCATTGTGACCTCTACATCAAAACCAGTTCAAGATGGCATAAAGATGATGTTGAATAAAATTACTGCGATGTTAAAATATGTTCTCAAAACTGAGGGTGATGTATTTATGGGGAATTAAATTAGTCGATTATGACATTGTCAGAAATTCTGTTAAAAAAGTTAACAGATCTCCATTTCAGACTGGCAAATTTAAGATGTACCATTTTTTAAACCATGGTTTCTGCCCACATTTTCAATGGTCTTGGCTGAAAGGATTTTTCCCATTTATTATTTCCATAGGGATTCTAACAAGTCTTTGTTAAAGTGTTATAAGCCATGAAGCAAACCCAGCAGCGGCATGGTAAATCATGGCATTAGAAACCTGGATTTAAAGCAAAAAGTATCTTAAAATGGGACAAAAGTGCTAAACTGAATACTTAACAGCTTATGCCATTTGGTGATTTGCACAGACTGGTGGAAATGTCTTTTCAGAATCATGGGTAATGTAGTTTTTCAATAGGAATTATGAAATTATATTGACACTCTTCAAAATATTATCTTTGGTGTTCAACATGCAGGTTTTGAACAACCTGAGGGAGAATTAATGATGACAAAAGTTTCATTTTTGGCTGAACTGTGAACACTATGGTACAATCCATATTGGCCAATATTGTATATTTCAATATTTCAACAGCTGCTAACTGAAAATAGCCACCTTGTCAGTTTAAGGCCTTTTTTGTGACACTGCAGAGCAAGTCTAAAGAAAGACAACAACTCATTAAGAGTTGATGTGCTCCTCCATCTCTCATTTTCTCCTCAATCTGCAAACCTGTCCTCTCCTCCTGCCAGTCTGCATTTGGAAATCCTCCTCTATCTCAAGGCAGTGTTTTATTTCCAATCCAATTCATGGTCCGTTTCTCCTCTCCTCACCCCACCTCCTCCCTCTCATTCTCCTCAAGTTCCTCTACGAGTTCATGTGCTCCACCTGGATGGCAGAGGTGGAGACGGTGAGGCAGAGGTCTTTGTGGCCCGTCAGGTCGGCCACGGTGACCGGTTTGTACTGGATCTCTCCAGCTGACACGGTCTTGTACTGATGCAGGTCGAAAGGGCAGGGTATTCCCTCTGTAACAGAGTAACTGGTTGGTGGGTTGGGGTTGGGCTGGTTCCGTGCTTGCGCTGCTGACCCCGCTCCGGCCCCCCGGCCTCGCCCACGACCCCTGCCGCTTCCCGTGCCCGAGGGCTGAGCCGGATTCTGGCCCTGCTGGGCTTGCTGGGCAGCTACTGCGGCTGCCACCGTCAGAGGGTCCGGGTTGTGTTTTCGCATGTGTTTCATCAGGTACGTCTCCTAAAAAAAAGAACAAAAACAGAAGAATGTGAACATTAAGTAGGGTTGCATGATGAATCCTTTTACAGTCATGATTTCTTTTGATTTATTAGGCAAAATTGCTTGCAATATCATCCTGAAAGTATTGCGTTTTAATTTGGCATTTGTGTATCTTAAACTGTATTGTGTATCTTAAACTGGTAACAAGCCACTGCAAGCTGTTTGCGATTGCCAGATTTCAAGAGCTTAAATTCCCCGATCAGAGCTGCTTTCATGCAACATTCTGAAATGCTTAACATAGCTTCATGTCCTTAAAAACAATCATCGAATCTAACATTTCTCTGGTAATAAATGCTATGACATTGGCACCATAATTCAAGTGGAAGGACAATTTCTCGTCAAAGGGGACATAACACAGTTTCTGTTCATATCAACTACTGCATATCCTACATATCTCTGTAGAGACTTTTATTGTATTATTATTTATAAAAGAGCTGTACCGCTTCTCTCTGAATACAGTCAAGATCCTGGAGGCGTGCCGTGGGCGGAGCTAAAGAGTCACCAGCACACAAAGCTTTGCCTAGCGATTGTCTGCAAGCTGTGATATCGACATTAATAATTCCCTTAATGCTGGGTTATCGATCACTCACAACCAAAAATACACTTCTTTTGGTGACATTGTTAAATTTGTGATCTAGAAACAAAATGACAAGCAAGTGCCGCTGTCGACTTCCATAAAATTAATGAAGCATGTTGTTAACCTGCATGTTAACTTTTCTTCTTGTAGAACACGATTATAAAGAAAACATACATTACAGAATAAGCTCTGATGAGCTGAAAACACCAGCAGACATGTAAGTTCGTCTAATAATCACTGCTGAGATACTCTGCTCAAATGATAATATAGTATAATACACCCAGTCTCTTACACACAGTGGTTTGCACCTTAAATCTGCAAGAAAATCATGCATGTTTACTTTTTCTTGACACTTATGTCGAAGTGATTGAGAATTGTACAAAATAATTGAGATTAAGTATAGTAATTATCAAATTAACAAAGTAATATCTAAAACTTTCGACATCTAAACAAACTCTTATGTACAATTTTAGGTTAATAAAATGAGGATTTATATGATGGAGGAGCAAGGATTGAGGCATCATGGGTGGGATCTTACAGATGTGTATGAGCGGTTGCAGAGGCCACAGGAGAAGAGTTTGGCGTGTTTCACCGTATGTGTAGACAAGTGAACCTCCAAGCTGGTCGCGTCTGTGTAGCCGCGGTTGCAATTGTGACATTTGTATGGCTTGTCCTTGTTGTGCTGTCTTCGATGAGACTGGAAAAACAAGTAAATGTCATGATGGTGGTCTTGATGTTAATGTTAACATGAAATTTACAAGCAGATGTTTAGCAGATTTGTGAAGACAGTTACAATACATGTTGCTTAATAACTACCAAGTTAAATATTTAGTTATAACGGTCTGAATTAATAAACAACACTTCCAAAAGTCCAAGTGTCAGGAAGAATGTAATGCATGGAATGAATGTAACTGAAAAATGGAATGTTCAGTCCTCAATGGAACCAAATGTTATTTTACTAAAACCGAACTCAAATCCAAGTTTGTTCACTACTTCAATAAAACAGAAAGCTGAAATGTGTGAAAGCGTCCATAAATCAGCTGAAAAAGGTTACCTGGAGGTTGGATAGTTGGGTAAAAGCTTTCTCACAGCCGGGATGGGAACACTTGTATGGCCGATCGCCAGTATGAATCCTTAAGAACAAAACAGAAGAACTTTTGAACTAAAGATCACATGAATACATTGACTCTGCAGTGTCTATAATATGTTTCCTGGAAGCCTACACAATCATCTCAACTACAGCATGACAGACAACAGAGAAGGAAGGAATCGGGAGGCCAGGAGAAGAGCAGGACGGCAGTTGTTTTGGGTTGGTCACTGATTCTGTCTGTCCCTGTCTGTTACCTGTTATGCTGCTGTAAGTGACTGAGCTGTCTGAAGGTTTTCTGGCAGTAGGAGCAGGTGTAGGGTTTGGCGCCGCTGTGGATGCGGATGTGCTGGGACAGGTAGCTGGAGTTGGCAAACGATTTGGAGCAGTGAGGACACTTGTGCGGTTTGCCCTCTGTGTGGTTTCTACCAAGGGATGAAGGGAAGGGGATGAAAAGAGAGAAACAAACAGAGAGAGATTTACCAGTGAATCAATAAACAAGCCCTACTTGGATCAAATCGTGATCGCATCATCAAACGTGTCGTAGGTTACATGCTTTTAGAAATGTGACGGTGCTCATGTGGTGTCTGAGTTATGAAACGCAGCACACAAAAACACAAGGCACTTCATCTTTTCCTCTCTCTCTCTCTCATTCTCTCTCTCTCTCACCAGCTTCCTTTCCCCTCCCTAACTATCGGTAATATGAAACGAGTCTTTAAACCAGAGCAGACGAAACGGACATGATGGAGATAAGCGGAGTAAGATGGAATTCAATTAAAGACTCTTTCTTGTTTCTGACAGCATAGAAAGGACATGGAAAGACATGACAGAAACCATATAACGCAGAAGCAAATGAAGACAAACTGACATGCTTTTAAGCCTTCCAGCCTGCTAGGCTTCAATTAAAGTGTATTTATGGGTAATATAATTGCTATTAGTTTTTACAAACTAAGGGAGGATTTAAAATTATTACCTGTGATTAATTAATATCATCACAGAAATACTTCATAAACTATAGTTAAAACAGCTAAACAACAGGGCTGCTTACTGAAACAATGATTTACTCCTTTTTTTTACTCTGCAATTATTTTGTCTTATGGACTATACATATACTTAGTCAGGACAGTACTAAATAAAAATGCATCCATACTGTCAAATGTGCATTTTATATTAATATTACAGCCTGCGCCAAAAACTGTGCGGCCCTGTTTTTTAAACAGATTTTAAACAATATATTACTTATTAGAGCATCAAGAATCTAAAAAAAAATCAACAGGACATAAATTACTCCAAAAGAAGTAAATGAAACAAAGGTTAGACATTGTGGTGTGAAAAAAGTCAAGCAGAAGATACGTGATGTGATTAGCATGAGACAAAAACACCTGCTTCTATCTGCAGAGAGTTCATGGTCCGGTTTTACACTAGAAGTGTGTGCAAGCTAAAATGTCTCCGCACCAGGGTGGGAAAGGACAGGAAGGTATCAAGCGAAAGAGAGAATGGAAAAAGTGAAAGATAAACAAGCTTATCCTAGTTGAAAACATGGCTACTCAACTACTCAAAGCCCTGGCTCCATCCTGGAGCAGGTGCAGCAGTGCATGCTTTACTAAAGTCACACACACATGCGTACCGTGTATGCTGCTGCAGGTGGCTGAGCTGTCTGAAGGTTTTCTGGCAGTAGGAGCAGGTGTAGGGTTTGGCGCCGCTGTGGATGCGGATGTGCTGGGACAGGTAGCTGGAGTTGGCGAAGGACTTGGAGCAGTGAGGACACTTGTGCGGCTTCGCCTCCGTGTGCGACTTGGCATGAATCTGCATGTCTGATTTGCTGAAGAACGTCACCGCACACATCCGGCACCTACAGGGAGAAATAAGCATGTGTATTTGCATTCAAAATACTCACAAAATGATCATTTTAAAAACATTACATCAGCTTTGACACTTCAGAAATCTTAAAACTAGTACAAATAAAAAAAAGTCTCCGCAATGTTAATGCACAATAAAATATATCAAGCCTGCAAATATTTAAGAAAATGGTTATTTAGTTCTTAAGCAATAATACGCACTTGTATGACTTGTTCCCATCTTTGCCTGGATGATCATCCTCATCATTGGAAAGGTCATATGGGTCACTCGTGTTGTGCTGTAAAGACGAAAACATTTAGTGAGCATCTTAATATAGGTAAACTTTTACTTTTGCATCAGTCAACACCTTTAGAAAATCTAGGGAAGCATGTTATGAGAGTATTTTTAACAATCAATAAAACGAAATTAATAAAGTATCTCAATTTGGTTTACTTCTCTCTATTTTAGGATCTTTGGACAATAAAAAAAGACCTGCATCTTAAAAAAAAACATCAGCTGATTACAAGTAAAGTCCTAATATTAAATAATATGCTGAAGCGGAGTTAAAAAATATCAATAAACACTTTCCTTTATGTACATTTATTTTTTCACAAATGAAAAAATAATTATTTCAATTTACTTGTATGTATCAACTCTGGTGCACTTATCAAAATAACAAGTAGGATTCGTAATTTAATAACAAATAGAAGTTTTTGAAATGTATCATTTAACTTAACTCCATCTGCAATGGAGTGGAAGATAGGCACAGATACATTGAATGTACGGTAATTACAATTAACTAATATTTTATATATATATATATATATATATATATATATATATAAAACAAGTACTTTCATTCAGTGACTATTATGCAGGGCAGTGTAAAATAAACAGTAACTTATTTACAAAGATAAAATTATGATGTCTCACCTGTCCCCCAGCAGCCAGGTGTGCAAGAATTAGCGCATCACTTCCTGTGGCGAGTGCATGGGCTGAAACAGGACCTGCCCTTGGCATCATGGACTTCTTCTTTCTACCTCGCTTTGATGGAAGTGGCATAACTACGGCGGGTTGAATACTGCCATCCTCTTTCTTGTCTGTTTGTGTCAGTGGGGCAAAAATACAGTAGTACAATTCTGATTATGAAACATAATCTGCATAATTTCTTCCTGCAACATGTTTTAAACTTTGCTATCTTGAAAGAAATGTCTGAAATGTAAAGGTCTGACATCAAATCCTTCACAGTGACATTGATAAACTCAATTATTTAGTAAAAATTTCAAATAGATTTCAGTAGAAAAGACATAAATGTGCACTAAAATCTGCATTTGTCACCCAATTGTAATGACCTAATTTTAAAGGTGCTCTATGTAATATTGACAGCTAACAGTTGAAACTGCAGACCAAATTCAAAATATAAGAGATATTTGTTTCTCCAGACACCTCCCTCTCAGACTCAATGCTCACATGTGTTGCCAGATTGTGGACACGCAACAGGAACAAGCGCAAATAACAATGGAACTGTACGTTGTAGAGTTGATTTATCTGTGTTTTATTATTCATCTCCTCATAGAGCTGTTTAGATGGATGCTGAGGCTTTTAATATCAGGTAGAAACTGTGATATCTGACGCAGTTAGTTTTAGGTCACCATTGCTGTAATACGCCATGTTTCCCAACAGCTGGCAACCCAGGGTGTTGAAATACTATTGGGTAAATTTGCAGTGGGCGGAATCACACAGACCAAAACAAAAACAAGACATTCCGACACGGAACACACATTTCAAAACAAGTATCAAACCTGTTTCTTCGACTTTGAAATGTGTGTTCCAAATAAGTGAACTTGACATGTTTCCTAAATATTTGCAAACCCATTATAGCATTTTTATGGTTCAGTAGAGTCAAAGAAATTACACACAGCACCTTTAAAGGTCTACCTTGGCAAACCATTGTGGTTGTCAAATGACTAATCTTATATGTCTGACCCAGTTTTAAAGCCAAATGACTCCATTAAATGAAATTATTTAATTCCACCAAAATCTAATCCAAGCAAGAAGTGGTGGTTACTGCTTTTTGAAGTCATTAGAGCCCAAATGTAATAAAGTTTCACTGCATAAGTGCTTTAGTGATGTGAGTGTGATTGACTGCAGGTTTCTGGTGCTATTATACTTACAGTGGCTGTGGAGATAGAGGGAAGAGGGCCGGACAGCCTCTGACAGAAAAGAGCAGAACATTCTCAACATAAACAGCTCGCTGTCCCTCTCTCTATTCATCCATCATCCATCCCTTCTCACTACCTCCCACAGTCACTCTCACTTTCACTTCCTACAGCCTCTATGGCTCTCAGACTGGCTGAGTGAGCAAGCATATGTGTGTGTGTGTGTCTGCTGCTTTTACAGGGAAAGTGACATGAAAAACAATTACAAGTATAATCATTAACTCTGCAATGTGTGGTGTATTATCTGTTGTTGTATAAGAAGGAAATGCTCAATCAAACACATGCTCTTAATATAATGACTCATGAATTATGAATCATTGACATGCCTATATAAATGTCACTATTTACTGTGCAAATATGGAGAGCTTTGAATTTTGGGTTATAACAGGAACATCATTTTAAAGTGAACTGTGTGCAAGATCGCATAAGCATAAGCATCAATTAAATGCAGCCTTGTTGAACAGAAGAGACAAAAGAACAAAACATTCAAATCTTTCAAATGTGCTTTAGCAATACTGATAGATAATTTTCTCATGAATACATTTTCTATATGAATAAATATTTCGTACAGTGAAGTTCTATACAAAATATTTTTAGTTCTAACATTCTTCTTTTGGTTTTACTATCATTATTTTTTACCATAAGTATGGAAGGTATAAACTGTAGCATGTTAAAATTTTGTATATTTTGGAAGGGTCAGAAAGGGGTGTAAAAGTGTTTACCTGTGTTTGTTGGGTGTAAAGCGGACACAATCATGGTTGTTGTGGATGGTCCAGAAACAAAAGACTGAGAGGAGGCAGGGGGGGTGACCAGTGCCCCTTGAGGAGTCGTGATCACTAAACCTGCTGAGAAACAAAAGAACAAAGACATCAGATGACCTCATTACATTGACATTTGATTTCTAAAGCAATATGTCAGGGCTATGTATGTAATAAAGTACTCCATAAAAAAAAATAAAAAAAATCCTCGATTGCATTTTGCCCATGTCGAGTAAGCACCAAAATACCAGAAGGGGTAGCATTCAACGGATGAGTAAATTAATAAAATGCATAATTTTTCTATTTATGAAGGCTCCATTACATATTAATCCCATTTAAAAATCCTAACAAAGCATAACTTTATTGTGCATTCACAAATGTTACAATTCAATTAAATATATATATATGTGACGCAGGTTTAAAATAATGTGCTTTAATAATTTACATGTATGTAGGTTACGTACACTTTTCTGAAAAGCACGGGGTGCTCTGATTGGCCAGCTATCCAGTGCATTGTGATTGGCCGAATACCTCAAGATTGTGACAGAAATGTTACACCCTTTACCATATTTACATGTACATTTTTATAATCATATAATTTATATCATATATGTAACATTTTTATACATATATAGTATATATGCATATATTTGTATTTATATATAAATAATAAATATACACAGTACATACACATTATGTAAACAAACTTTAATTTTGGGTGTGATTAATTGTTCGACACCACTATATTTATATATATATATATATATATATAGATGAATAAATCAAATATACCCCCACACACACCCCATTGATTCTTCTAAATGTGGAATACCCACCTGCCGTCATGATGCCAGTAGACGGGACGGGCACCACCGTGATGTTCTGGGATGTGTGAGGTGGGTGCAGGTGTGCTCCCAAGCCAGATATTTGTGTCCCTGCTGTCCCGCTCGCTCCTCCTCCACCCTCCTGTTTCGGCACCCTCCCTACGGATCCGGTGTCCATTGCGACCGAGCTTGGCACCGTCAGGACCGCCGTGGGGTAGTGCGCCGCGGACGAATGTGGAAAAGCAGCGCCCTTGTCCGGCCCCAGCTGCTCTTTCATCTTATTCAGAAACATGGCGTTCTCAATCTAAACTCGCAGGGGGGAATGAATGGGATAAAAAACAAGGGAAAGAAGGGAAGGAGGAAAGAGAAGAGGAGTATGGATTGAGAGATAAACGCAGATGAAGGATGAAGGGGAAGAAGGAGAGAGCAGCAAGGGAAAGGTTACTTCTTCTGGATGCTGGTGCAGGGCTTCCAGTGTGTAAGTTTCACATGGTTCAGTGCGAGGCTGGTGTTAGCCATCCCAGACTGGTATGCTTCTTTTGATTTACTAGATTGTGCTCTATAAGCATGGTGTGTCTGTTAAAGACACAAGGATGTACTGTACAAGAGAGTCCAAGAATAAGGTGTCTACCTGTCCTTGTACTGTTGGAACGGGAGACCAAAAGTATGATGAGTTGAAATGGGAATCTTCCATTATTTCTGCAATTGAAAAGCAACATAACTTGTAAAACACCCACTCTCTGCCTTTGGCAACACTTGTGAAATGACACCTCGTGCTTATGTTTCTCGTGTGGCCTGAAGGTTTATTCACTCACTTGGACTGTACTGTATTCATTTGGGCACCCAAGTACCTTGCATAACATAAAAATGATCTTTTTTATGTTCTTTAAAACACCTGCCAAATATCACGAACCTTCATCCTTTTGACAGTTGTGATTTATTTCTCTTTATTTAAGCAAAGGACTTTAGAGCCTCTTTCAGGTGGATGTTGGGTTAGGAATCACATGCACGACCCAATGTGTAAAACACCACTGACATGCATAAAATAAAAATGCATGCATGCCAACTCAGCCTGAAAAAAACAACTTGAACCAGCCTAAGACTGTTTGCTGGTCTCTCAGTCTAGCCATCTGGTACTCTGGTGCTGGTTTAACTTGTCGGCCAACTATAGTTCAACAGACTGACGAAAAGCTAGAGTTGACCAATGTTTTTTGTTTTGTAAAGCAGACTGAAACACCACACAAGTTGCACTCTCGCTCTAGCTATTGTCACTGTGTGTTGTGATGCTCAGCTCAATATTACACTCTGGCATTCCCCCAGGGTTGCAAGGTCTGCTTAACAAAGCCAGCTGAATTTTTGCTTAACAAAAATAGCCCAAAGGTAGCCCAATGACCATTTTCCCTGATATTACAAATCTGAATATGCAAGTCCCTTATCTAATGTGCATATTTCACAGACAACTGTTGAAAACAAATATATTGTAGCGATCATAAACACAAATCAAGGACTCCCTCCTTCACAAAACTGAACATCTACAGCAGTTTTATCATAGGTAGAATATAAATTAGTCCAGTACAATCATTTTAGTCTAATTTGCTTTATGCAGTACAGTGTTTCCCACAGACTTGCACTCTGCGCATGGCAGCACTTCCCCTGGGGAAATATAGATGTATATAATGTTAATATAAAACAGCAGATGGGCTTTTAGAAAGTGCAAAATCATTCTCTACCAGCAGGAGGCGCTTTAGGAGCAGCAGAAACAGTGGTTTCCCCGGAGACAGCTGTAATCAAAACAGCGCTCCACTCAAAAATGCAACTTTATGAGGCATTATAGGAAAGATTAAATGAAAATGAGATCAAAACGTTTCTAAAGGCAACTGGTTCCCTTCAAAAAAACATACATTTATATAAAAACACCCATGCTGTATTTTGATTTTGAAACGTGCAGTGCTCATGTTTATTCAACGAAGTCAAAGCATTTTGGAAAATTTTAGGTCATTGCTGATACTGTGGCGGGCCACCACAAATAGATCACTGTGTGGGAAACCCTGCAGTACTTCAAACCATTAACCCACGAAGGAAAAACAAACCCACAGCAACAGTTTAAAAGTAGCCTAATTCCACAGGAAAACCATGGACTTGGCAACCCACTCATTCTCAATGGGAGAGCAAAGATCGCTCAAATAATTCCTGTTTGCAACAGCGCTTCTGTGCTGTAACATGGCATAGTACACGGAGCTACGCTGGTAAAATGATGCTACTTTTTCATGACATTATGCCCTGCTCACACACTGTTAATACTAATAGCCTTGTATAAGGACTATACAAATGACTATACTTTATTTGTATAATTAGTAAAAAAAAAAAAATTCATTTGAATAGAACTAAATAAAAATTATATAATGATATTTAATTAATTTTAATATATTTTCTATACAACTTTATTGCATTACTTTCAATAAAAGTGTGTTCATTTTATTGGCTTTTTAAAATTCACTATCATTAAAATTTTGTTAAATTAAAAAGTCATTTAATAAAATGTTGGTTTCTATATCGGTTTTTGGCCAAATGCATGCAGAATTTTCATAGTGTACAATTGTGATTGCTATGTAAATGCATTAATTCATTCTCTGAGCAGCATTAAACAATGGTTAAAGACAAATAAATGTCACTTCAGAAATGTTTCTTTGCAGTTTAAATTTCCCATTAGGATAAATTAAAAATAATAACCCTCGTCCGAAAATATCAGATTATAGAGAAACAAAAAATGTAGGTCGGGATTTAGTTCTACAGATTGGCTGTTTATTGGATTTTGAGATGTGGGTAATGCCCTTAAAGTGAACTTGCAGGGTGGGGTTAAAATGGAATAAAATGATTGGAGAAGTCATGCATATGTCACCAGAGAAAAGTCTGTCATTTTCACCTGAGGTTCCAGTTTAAGACATTTTGGTTACACATTACAAACACACACACAGATGAACTGTTCACAATACAATCTGCAATTTGGATTTAGGAAACAGATAGGGTTAACTCTTTTCATGCCAACTTTAATCCAGCCAGCAGACCATCCTGACCACACTGAGGAACCAGCGGAGCTTTTTTTCAGCAGTGCTAAATTAGTAAACATTTGAAAAAATAAAAAAATAAAGATTTTTAAAATATATTTTATTTTCTTTACACACACAAAATTTGTTGTCTGATGCAACTGCAACATTGTTTAACTGCACAAGAGATGCAGAGCTTGCACGGAGATTCGCGCGCTATAAATAGACATCAAAACAAAAGCATCGCCTCGCTATCCTGCCACATGTATCTATCTGCGCCTGTCGATCATAAAAACAAAGCAAATGTGCATACCTCTTAGCCAACTTCTGACACAATCTTTCATTTCGTATGCACGCCTAAATAAAATCAATGGAAGCGCAAAATTAGCGTTTTTATTTCGTGTTTTTTTTGTTGTTGCATGCGTGTTTTGATGCAATGCCAGCTCATTTTGCATGTTTCTATCTAATGGGACAAGGTTAATAATATATGCATGAGGAAAGGTAGATGGAAACGCACAAAATCCTCCATTAATGATATCAGGGCTTCCTCAACCAGCCTCCATTAAAATGTCAGCTTTTGTTATGCACGCCAAGAAGCACTACCTAAAAGCGATGCAACGTGTAAACTTCCGCTTGTTAACAATAATGCCCCTATGCCTCCATCACTCTTCTCGGTTAGTCTCGCTGAGAAAACAAGAGAAAAAAAAAACTCGAGGATAAAAAAAAAAAAAAAAACGAAGAGAGAAAAAAACCGTCGACGCCAATGCGAGCGAGACGCAGCTTCATGCAGACTTCCGGCTGGCGAGACAGGGGGAGAAGCGCCCGCGTGAGCTGCTCAAATTTGGAGAAAGAATTCACAATTGACTCATAACCTTGTGTTAATTACCGGTGCTGGCGATTCCCTTTCAACCCCCAGGGCTCCTCCGGGCCGGGACAGTTCGGAAACTTCGTCCAAATCCGCCCGAACCCCTTGGATTCACCGATTTTTTTCCCTCTATTTTTTTCTATTTTTTTCCCTTGCGAAGGGCTGTCCGACTCCGCTCGACTACACTTCCTGTGAATGAGGTCAAAATAATCACAAGCCTGCCGCCAAAATCACTTCCGCCATGTGAGGTCATGTATTAAAAAAATTATAAAATTCACAAATAAATGGATTTGTGTCCTTGTAATTTATATTTGATCAAAGTTACGACGTATGTGCATGTATATATGGGAATTTTTTATGACATATAAGTTCCTTTTTCAATGCTTTAATGCTGTCAATTTAATATTTATTATTTTATGCCTTTATATTTGTATTACAAGAAGTCATTTTATTCCTGTTAGTACTTATTATTTTATATAATGTATTTTTAAATCATTAAAAATGTTTACATTTAATTGTACTTCTGTCTTTTTGCAGATTTGATGTTAGAAAAAACAGAAAACATTTTTATAAAGGTCATTATGGAAAAGAAAACGTGATATCCGTGATATTCATTGTCTATAAATCTCTGAGCATTTTTAGCCTAAAAATATTTTTGACCATGAAACCCTGAAAATCCTAATCTCTCTGCTTATCACTTAAGAAAGCTGCTAAAACAACTGTATTGGGAAAAAAATAATGACTTCAATATTACCTCCTGGTTATTATTTAAAGTATTTTAGTTTATTAATTTTCAATTATTAATTATTATTATTCTTTAAGATGTTTATGTTAAGTTTGTATATTTTATTATATATTAATTTTTATTTATTATTAATGTATTTTTTATTTTTAGCCTGCTTGTTTTAGTAGAATATTACTGCAATATTCATAATATTTCTGTTGTATGTATCCCTGAAAAAACAACAGCTCTGAAGTCTGTTTTGTTGACTGGACTTAAGTGGGTGTACCATTCTCCGCCCATTTGGGGCGGGAGTTATTGGATGCCTTGTATTGATTGGTTCCGATCCGACCAATGAGAGGTCAGTGCGTAAAGCGACTACAAGCAGAATTTCATTTTGAAATTCAAACGGCTGCGAGACATTTTTTGCGGAGGGGTGTGTTTCCGCAAGTATAATTCTCAGTTGCTTGAATAAAAGGTTTGTTATTTTCTGTTTATTTATATGACTTACCTCAATTTTAAGTATGACAAGTTATACTTTATTTCTTGATGTTAATCTAAATCATATTGTATGGATTAGTACGTTTATTTTGTAAAGTTACGTGAATGATGTCGGTTTTCGTCAATACACGTGTCAATACAATGTGTTTATTGGTAATTTGGAGTTTATGAATTGAAATATGCACTTGATGGGCTAAATGGCATTAACTTTTTTTAAATGTTGTGTTTTTTCGGACTTGCCTTTAAGAAGAATTACACCCGATCCATGAACAAAGAGGTAAGATTAGGAACAGTTGCAAATGCATTGGAGATAAAGGTTACGTTTAAAACTTTACATTAGTCCTGAAACATCTGAAAACTATGTTTTCGTTTTTCTCTTGGTCCATGCGAGTGTTTTCCAAGTTTCTCATCCACACTGAAACGTCGGAAAACTTTAAATCCGACTTAACATCTATTTGTACTAAATGCGTCACATGACTAAATATGCGTCATCGTGTTCTTGACCAAAGCGTCATCTTTGTGTGGACGAAAGGCCAAAACGACGAGATAAAAGATGTAAGGTTAATATCTACTTTCAGGCATGCACATGCAGCCCAAGCTAATTGTTACTGCTGTTCAGTATAGTACACAATATTATTCACCTCATCAGCAATTTAGTGAGTGCTAAATGCATTATTGCTGCTTTGTTTTGGATTGCACATCTCTCATTAAATCTATGGTCATGTATACCTTTTGGAAGTCTGTTGATGTTTTCCTCTTGGTTCCTCTGCAGAACACATCGTCCCGTCTCCCGGTCATGTCTGGGAAACGGGCTCACACCAACAGCTCAGATGGGGAGCAACAGCAGCCTGCGCAAGTGTGTTTTTAGTCTCTTCTGATGTCCTTACCTTATGCTTTTATCACAAATTTTCATCTGTGGATTATTGAGAATATATTTAATGTTAATAGAAATACATCCCCATTTTTCTCCAGAAGAAAATGCGCAGGGTTGATGCAGAACCGGCTCAGAGGTTCAGACCTGCGGCTAGTGTTGTGCCCCCGAGACGTCCTGCAGCGGTCAAAGCTCCTGGTAAATTATACTCCAATTTTACATCTTGTTTTAGTTTTTGGGGGCCATTTGACTAAAACGACATATGGGGTCTTCATGTTGTCTCTTTTCTTTTTCAGTCAAAGCTCTTCGTCCAACTGGAGCTGCAACAGTGGCTGTTGCCCCTGCAAGAGGTATTGCGCATACTTTAACTGATCATAAAAACACCAAAAATCTCACTTAACACTACTAAAACCAGGTCATTATCACAAACTATCTGTAAATATTACATTTGCAAATATCAATAATCTCCATTAATATTAAAACCACAATAAATGCAAAATGTGACTGTCAACTTAATATCAACTTTGTCTTTGCATCAAGGTGACCAGAAAAAACCTGTTGCAGCAGTAGCTAAAGGTAAAACATACATGTATATGTGGGTCAAACATGATGGACTGTCATTTTTATGAAACAGTATCATAAAATAGAGGACTAATGACTAGTTTGTCCTCTTTCAGCAGCTGCAGGTTTAGGTGCGTCACGGAGGCCGGGATGGGACCTGAAGGGCAAAGTGAGTGACATGGAAGCCAAAGTCCAGAATTACCAGAGCAAAATAAAATCGGTAAATCTGGAAAACGATCATCTGAAGGACTCTATAACCAAAGCCCAAAAGCACAAGGCTGACATTGAAGATGAGAACAAAGGTCTCAAAAAGCGTATCGGGTAAGCATGTTAAAATGAACTCCATAATGAATCAGAACCTGGTGGTCTTTTATTTATTTGTCTGGTAATATTCCTGATTCTGTTTGTAGGGAATGTGAAGAGGAGCTGGAAAAGCTGGTGACTGTGAAAGATGACCTGGCGCAAACCTCTACAGAGAGAGATGGTCTTAAGAAAGACCTCAGCAAGCTAAGCGAGGAGCACAAGGTTTTGGAAGGACTCCGGGATCATTTGGAGTCTGAGCTCCGCAACATACAGGTAAACATATATACAGTCACATTTAACATCTGCTGTGTGTTATCTAATTCTGTCAAACTCTCCCTGTGTCTTTCTCAGACTCAGCTCGCCATCCAGACCTCTACACTGAGGCAGTGTCAGGACAGTTTGAAGGAGAGCCAAGAGCTGGTCAGGAACCTCGAGGAAACAGTGGCCCGGCAGAGAGAAGAGCTGCACATCGGAGAAATGGAGCGAAGGAAGCTCCACAACACCATTCAGGAGCTCAAAGTGAGATTATTATTTTTTTTTTTTTTGAAGAATAATCTAAAGCTATATTGTTTATTTGGTTTGTGACACTACTAAGTGGTAAATCATAACCATCTATTTGCCAGTTGAAAGTGTTATTTTTCCAAAATCCCACTTATGTATTTATCTATTCAGTCATTTGTTCAAATATGCATTAATGAATCCACACCCCTCTCTTAGGGCAACATCCGAGTGTTTTGTAGGGTCCGTCCACTGCTGACTGACAATCAGTCTGATGTTCTGCACATCCAGCTGCCGGCCCATGACAACAAGGCTCTTACCCTTGCCAAAACAGAAGAGGTAAATGCTTCCCATCATGCTTCTGGTCTTATGGATGTTGGTATGGTTTGTTGTGAGGACAGAAGGCCTGGACCTGATCACAGCTTTCATTGGGCAAGGAGCGCATGACACTGTCTGACTGACATGTAAAGCAGTCAATTATAGTTGATGTTTAGGGCATGTTACTGTGAACCTGATGTCTACAATAACATACCAGCATGCAACCAATAAATCTGAGGCTGAGACAAAATTTTGCTATTACCTGAAGAACGTGGCCAACAGCTTTTCAAATGAATCGCTCTTGTCTCCCTCAGTCGCACACGGGGCGCACGGCTGACACTCAGAAGAGCTATAACTTCAGCTTCGACCGGGTGTTTGGGCCGCGTTCCTCTCAGCGTGAGGTTTTCGAAGAGATCTCCCTGCTGGTGCAGTCTGCTCTGGATGGGTACAACGTTTGTTGCTTTGCTTATGGCCAGACTGGCAGCGGGAAGACCTTTACTATGGAGGGGGGCGATGTGGAGGACATGTGGGGAGTCATTCCTCGTGCTGTCCAGCAGATCTTCAAGTCTGCCAAAGCACTCCAAGAGCAAGGGTGGGAGGTAAGGGCGAAGGAGGAGATTCAAATGAAACGCTTGTTTAAATGAGGTTAAATATGTTTTGATTGTAGTTGTTGTTCAGTTTTTTTCCTTCAGGGCATCCACAGAGTGGTGTTATTTTTGGCCTCCTCGTGATTTGTTTATTAATGGACTGTTTCTGTATTGATATTTTCAGTACTCCTTCACTGCCAGCTTTGTGGAGATCTACAATGAGACTCTTCGAGATCTTCTCTACACGGGAAAACCAAACAAGAGACCGGAGCATGAGATCAGGAAGCTCTCCAATAATGAGATCACGGTTACAAACCTGACCTACCAACAGGTCAACAATGAAGATGAGGTACTTTCACATAATATGGTACTTTGAAATTCACAGTAATCTGTGATAGAGATGCACTGATTGACCGGCCAGTGATTGCAATTAGATTTTTCGCATGACTGGCCCAGATCGGTGGCCGGTTGGTCAGTCTCACCAGCCGATCCTTTTATTGCTAGCGTCACAGGCAATGATGTCACAGCCACGTGCACCCTCACAGATGCGTGTAAACATATCTTTTCACGTGAGAATTACTCTAAATTTTTATTGCATTCGTGTCAGATGATGCTTGCACAGCCTGAGGGAGACGGCACACACAGTTACTCACAGAAATGTATGATGCATACTGTGGTAGAAAAAGATATTTACAAAATATGATTCAGGCAAGCAGCATTATACAGCCATGAATTTCCCAGAAAATCAACATGATTGCAATGACATTTTATATACAAACAGTATTTCAATAAACAAGAAGTTAAAATTAAGTGACTTAGATTTTAGACAGAATATTGAAATTTTTTTTGATCAATTTACCTTACGAAAATAGTTCAGATCTGTTTTGTGTCTCCGATCATCACGGTGATGATTCGTTACTGAATGAAGCCAAGTTTTGGAAGTAATCGAGTCTAGTCAATGATTCATTGACCCATTCAAAAGGACAGTCACTTGCCTTGTTTCTGAATGAATCAAATAAATGACTCCCTCATTAAAAAAGACATTTGCCACTGTTTAGTTGTGTTTAAAAGTTTGAATGTTAAAAAAGTAAAAAAATCAATCTTCTAAATGTATTTATGCTTTGTAATTTTGCAATGTAAATGTATTTATGGCACCTTTCGTTGTTGGTGCTTCTGATGCCTCTTCAGATGCAGCTTCTGTTTCCTCAGCAGTGATAGTTTGTTTGAATGGTAAAAACTCAAAGAATTTGATGTGAAAGATTTGTGAAAGAATTGTAATGTTGAAGAATTTTTTATGTAAATTTCATATTGAAATTTGCATAGATTTTTGTCTGTACATGTTATCAATTATAGTTCTTAGAAATAAAATGGGAATTGGCAAAAATCTTTCTCGGCAGGTTTTCCAAAACATCTGAAATCGTAATTGGCCAATAAAATTGCATCCAGTGCATCTCTAATCTGTGTTGTTTGATTTGTTGATCCATGAGTGTGCAGTTTATTAACGTGTCTGTTTCTTTCCTCATATCTCAGGTGCATAACCTGATCATGCTGGCAAACCAGAACCGGTCCACGGCCCGCACAGGCATGAACGATCACTCTTCACGTTCTCACTCTGTGTTCCAGCTAGACATAGAGGGGCAGAACTCTGATCGAGACACCAAGTGCAAGTGTAAGAATCACAGAGCTCCTTTATTTAATAGATAAACTGCACTTCATTAAGGGGAATGGAGGTCCAATCAAGAGTAGTCTTAATTAGGGCTGTCAAAAAATAATTGTTTTATAATGTTTAATTTAAAATAAAAATCCACACTCTAATGCAAGGGCTTTCATCCCTTTACATTAAACTAGGCATACATGATGCTGTTTTGTCTATAATTAAGCAACTTAATTATATTTACATTATGTATATAAACATTATGCACTTTCACAGATAGACATATTATTGTATTTCTTTAATAAACGTGCATTAATATTCCCCTTGATGCGCCCTCTTGTGGCCTCAGGAGAGAAGCCAAAAGCTTTTTTCCACTAATAAAATTGTTTTTTCAAATTTGAATATAATTTGAATATTGCTAATATTTAAGTGCAAATTTCAAATTGAGTTTTTCAGTAGTTTTGACAGCCCTGGTCTTCACATTGAGTTTGTACATAGTGATAATTGAGATGCCTGACTTTAAGTGTGTGTTGTGTTTCAGCCGTGCTGTGTCTGGTGGATTTGGCCGGGAGCGAGCGAGTGCAGAAGAGTCAGTCTCAAGGAGAGCGATTCAAGGAGATGACCTCCATCAACTCTTCCCTCACCAACCTGGGAATTGTGATCGCCGCTTTGGCCAACAAGGTATGTTTTAGCTAACCATATGGAACCAATTAGGAGTTATTGGTTCCTCTATATCATACTTTAAAAAAAGCTAAATTGTACTCTTCTAGGCTTCTTGGTAAATTATGAGCTATAAATGTAGTCTTCAGTCATATATTTGCTGTGTTGTAATGATTTCTCACATTCGTTTTGTTTCTGAACATCTACAGGAGAGCTTTATTCCCTACCGTAACTCAAAGCTCACATACCTTCTCCAGAACTGCCTCGGAGGCAACAGCAAAACGTACGTATAATGCCTGAGATGGTGTTTTATTTTAGGGGTTTGCAGAATACAATTACTGTGTTTTTAAGGAACATGTGGCTCATTTATTTTCCTCTGCTCAGTTTGATGTTTGTGAACATTGCACCTGAGGAAGAGAGCTTCAGTGAGTCGCTCAATTCTCTGCGTTTCGCCAGCAAAGTGAGTGATCTCACGTGATTTTTAATGAAAGTCTCCCGATCTTCAACACTGACTTTAACTCACATTTACTGTGTTGCAGGTGAACGACTGTGTCATCGGAACAGCTTCAGCTAATCGGAAGTAGTTGTGATCCACTGTGGTCATTTAAAATCATTTTAATCTTTCATATTTTTCATGTTTTACCCTCATCTCTCCTGTCTTTGGTATATTTTTATATTTCTGTGGTGCATTTTTAATGTTCTATCTAGCAGACAAATTTTATTACGGTTTTAAACAGCCACCAAATGCATGTTTTACTGCATCTTGAAAGGGGATAAATAAAATGTATATTTTGCCATGTTATGCAGTGATGAGCCTCAGTATGATGCCGAATGGACAGTTTCATTCTTGTGGATAGTTTTATGAAAATGCAAAAATGAAAATAGTTTTAAAATTGGTAACTTGAACTTCACAAACTCTGAAAGCTTCTTTTAATGTTTAGAAGATATCCCATGATAAGTATACTCATAATGAAAGTTTTTTATATATTTATTTTTAGTTTAAACGTTAGAATAACTAATAAGAATATATAAAAGTGGGTGTATATATACTTTTTTTTTTTTTAACCCATCAAAAGTTAAAATTTTAATAAGATGGTTAATTCTGTGGTTTCTAATACTCTACAGCTGCTTGTCAATAAATTATAATGTCATGGAAAGTTAATTTATTTCAGTAATTTAACTCAAATTGTGAAACTCTGGTATTAAATTCAATGCACACAGACTGAAGTACTTTAATTCTTTGGTTCTTTTAATTGTGATGATTTTGGCTCACATTTAACAAAAACCCAATAATTCACAATCTCAACAAATAAGAATACTTCATAAGAACAATAAAAAATTATAATTTTTAGTGAATTGTTGGCCTTCTGGAAAGTATGTTCATTTACTGTACATGTACTCAACACTTGGTAGGGGCTCCTTTTGCTTTAATTACTGCCTCAATTCGGCGTGGCGTGGAGGTGATCAGTTTGAGGTGGTATGAAGCCCAGGTTTCTTTGACAGTGGCCTTCAGCTCATCTGCATTGTTTGGTCTCTTGTTTCTCATTTTCCTCTTCACAATACTCCATAGATTCTCTATGGGATTTGGGTCTGGTGAGTTTACTGGCCAGTCAAGCACACCAACACCATGGGCATTTAACCAGCTTACCAACCAACCAACTCTAATTCATTGAGAATTGGTGGGTTTTTGTTAAATGTGAGCCAAAATCATAACAATTTAAAGAATTAAAGTATGTCCGTTGGTGTGCAAATTCACTTAATACACAAGGTTCACAATTTGAGTTGAATTACTGAAATAAATGAACTTTTCCATGACATTCTAATTTATTGAGAAGCAGCACGTGCAGCCATGACAGTAGAGAACAGGATCCAGTGTTCGCTTCCCTTTTCGGTCGGCCGAGTCTAGAGCCTCTGTCTGGGATTTCTTAAAGGCAAAACCAGACTCCAGACCCGATGTTAGTCCACCATTACTCTCGGTATTCCCGACCGGTGGGAAACGTCGATCTATTATAATGAAAACCCGTCTTTTGAGCGCCTGACGGACATATTTAAATCGGTAAGATCAATTTATACAGATGTAAAAATAGTCTGATTTCGGAGACGATCCGCTTCCGTGCTTCTTAAGGCCACGTGGATTGGTTTCGCAGCGGCTGGCTAACGTAAATAAAACAGAAATCTTATTAAACGGGACTCTGAGAGTTTATACGTGGCGAATATTATTTTAATACACACTAAAAGCGATCTGGGAAAGACACTGGATGTTTGTTGACCAAATACCAATGCAACTTTAATGAATATTGAAATATTCACGCTGAGCCATTATAACAGGGTGTGAGGAAACTGTATTCATATGTTATTAGCCAACAGAAAGACCAGCTAACACGCCAATAAAGTGAATAAATACAGTGTTCATGCAGTGCCTGGTCAATGCCCCTTTGTTCTTTGGACCTGCAATAGCATTTGATGGGTTCAGAGAGAAATAAAGAATATTTGATCGAAATTAATGTTGTATTATGTGATGAAGCAAATCAAAACACATATTTTCAGCACCTGTTTGTATACATACATATATCTAAAATATGTTTCTGTAAAGTTTATATATAGCAAATCTTTATTTTATAAACAGCATTTTTTTCATGTGAAAGTGATACATTTTCAAAATAAATCAAATGTTTATGCAAATTAGCTCTCTCAAAATGAGGTGTGGAGTCTTGATTATTTAATTCTGTTGTCACTCTGGTTTATAACTCAACTGTGTGTGAATGGAAGCATATTCAGCAATTTGATACAGGGGAGACAAACATATTTTGTTGCTGTGTGTAAGTAGCCTGTGTAATGTAAATTTGTGTCCCAAGTAACGCACTATACACTGTATATTAGTACACTATCTGTGTACTTGGTTGGAGTAGATACTACTTTTGAATTCGAACTGGCTTCCTGGCTGTTAAAAAAAATTGAGTATTATTTTTTATGAATATGGGTAGTGGTATCATCTTTCACCACATGTCTACATAACTATCATTCATTAATCCTCTCCCGTGGACTCATGGGATTGTAAAGTGTCCCTCGAATGCACACTTAATAATCCTTGTGGAAGCAGTAGGTTATTTGGGTAGTTTTAACCTACTGTTTCTTGAATACTATGAATTCACACATACAACTCTTTTTGCATATTTTTTTTTGTAAGAATTATATAAGGTTATTTTGTCATCCAGCATCAGAGTCTGATAGCTCCTCCTCTTCCAGTGTGTAATTAAAGCTGCAGAATTTAATTCCAACATTTCACACTTACAAAGTTAAGTGCATTATCCGGGCATTTGAAGTGAATGTTTTCTTTTTGGAGTTTTCAGCGGGAACACTCCAATCACATTATTTATGCTAAAACAGTGCATTATAGTGCATACGAATAGTGCATAAGCATGCAAATTTGAACAAATATTAAGTTTGCATTCAAGTGAGTTATTTGATGATGCTCTTCGCATGCAGGAATGCAGTCGGCCATGGCGGTGCAAGGCTATGTTGACTCGGCCGGTTCAGCGACTGGTTCAGAGGTGCAGGTGTGCTTCCCCAATGTGCAGGCCTCAGTGCTGGACAGCCTGAATCGGCAGCGTGAAGAAGGCCATCTCTGCGACCTCTCCATCCACGTTCAGGGCCAGGTGTTCAAGGCCCATCGCTGTGTACTGGCTGCATCGTCACCTTACTTCCACGACCAGGTACATATTTACCTTGAGGCCTAGATGGTGTAAAGCAGTGGCGCTCAACCCTCTTTCTCGAGACCTACCTTCATACAAATTTCAGCTCCAACCCTGATCAAACACGGCTAACCAAGCTAATTGAGATCTTCAGGAGCACTTGATAATTACGGGCAGGTGTGCTGAAGCAGGATTGGAACTGAACTCTGTAGGAAGGTAGATCTCCAGGAACAGGGTTGAACACCACTGGTGTAAAAGATCTCTTGAAAAATGTATTGAAGATGACTCTGAATCTACAAGGACTCATCCCCTTGCTTACTGTTGCTAGGTCTGACAAGTGATATCCTATTTGGAAATTCTCACTTTAGTTGACAAACATTGAAAGAGATTCAAAAAGATTGACTGAAGTTCTGATTAATAAAATTAATTTCATATGTGAGTATTTACTGAGAAACCCCTAAAAATGCAAATAATGCAAATTATCTTTGAACACGTTGTGTTGACTATATATGAAAGAAATAAAACCATAAATTTGTGTACTAAAATATTACCCGTAAAAATGTTTTAGTATAACTGAGATTTTATTAACATATTTCTATTAATGTTTTAAATAATTGTTTAATATTTTGTTTTAAAGTTTTAGTAATCAGTAAGTTATTTAATTATTTAGTAATCATTTTTAGTAATTTTTCAGTTTTAGTTATTTTAACTTGCTGAAATTTTTGTTTTATATTTTATTGCAGCAAATGTTTATTTAAATCTATATGTTGTGTCACTGTGAGTGCTATGAGTATTTAAATTGTATAAAATGTATTTAAAGCTATAACAGTTTCTATCAGATTCATCTGTGCAGAGTTTACTAGCCACATCACAGTCTTTGTTTCTTTGTTCCAAGGTGCTGCTGAAGAACATGTCCACTGTCTCCATCCCTGCCGTCATGGACCCCCTGGCCTTTGAGAGCGTCCTCAGTTGTGCGTACACCGGCCAGCTGCGAATGCTTCGTGAAGACATCGTTAACTACCTCACCGTGGGCAGTGTGCTTCAAATGTGGCACATTGTGGACAAATGCACTGAGCTCCTCAAAGAGGGCAGGGGAGGTTCCAGTGGAGCTCAGGGATCCGGAGACAAGGAGAGCGCAGGACAGAGCGGCAGCGCTAACAAGATCGCCCAAGAGGACAGAGGAGATGCACCTTTGACTCCTCAACCTCCCAGCCGACCCTCCTTCAGCGAGAGCCAGTCCCCGAGCAGCACCAATTACTTCAGTCCTAGAGACGCACACTTCGGCGGGACGATGGTGACCCCCGGAGCAGTGGGAGAGAGTGCCGCTCACTCCACCCCGACCTACTGCATGCCCTCCGGCGGAGAGGAAGGCTTCATGATCGAAGACGAAGAAGATGACGACGATGAGCTCTTGTTTCCCAGGAAAAGAGATCGGGGAGGCAAGCGAAAGGTCGCGACCTCTGTCTCCGATCAAGAGGTTGGAGTGAGCGACAGTTTTGGAGTTTCTTCGTATCAAGATGGAGACTCTTCTCCACCCCAGAAGCGACCGTCTTACAGTCAGCCGAGCATCATGCCCCGAAAACAGTGGGTGGTGGTGAAGACGGAGCACTCGAGAGACGACGACCTGATCGTGGTGTCAGGAGGAGAGGAGGGAGGAGACGATGAAGAGGAACGAGAGATGGAGATGATCAGACAGAGGGACAGGACATTTAACATATCGAACGTTAGGACCCTCTCTGGACTCAGAGAAGAAGCTGAAATGGAGGCACAGGTCAGTAGTTTCGAATTAACTTAACTTACATATTTTAGGGATTGATGATATATTATTAGTATATTGGATACCATTTTGTATGTGATAAAAAAATGAAAAAGAATTGTCTTTTATTTTAATATACTTTTTGTCCAATTAAGTTGCAAAAATGACTAGTTAAACTGCATTGGTAGATTTCTTCAACTGTTTTCACCTCGTTTACATTTAAACCAAGTTATGAAGTCTGCCAGTGTAGTAAGGCATTTTATTATTTATTTTTTTTGTGTGTGTGTGTGTGTGTCAATGATTTTAAGATATTTTAATAAAAATATGAGTCTTGGGTTTCCTAAGCGAGAAATCACCTTCATTTGAATATATATAAAGAAATATATTGAGGGTTTTTTGGCTTTAGTCCAGCTATAAAACAATTTTGGATGCTTGTCATACAATAGAAATGTCAAAAAAATGTCAGTGCATTAGATAAAAAAAAAAATCAGACCAAGAAACATCTGCAAACAAAAGATTTTAGAGCTTTTCTCGGAACTAACATTTTACATTCATTTTTAACCAACTGGTCTCAAGCTAATTTTTAATGGTTAAATTTTTTAATAAATATGCACCACAAGGTTTGACAAACAGAAAATCTCATGCCTTTTTAATTGCGGCATGAGTGTCTAAGTATTTTTGTATATCAAATATTTTCAAAAATGTACCAACATTTTTTAATTAAATAATTAAATTATAGTCAACTGACAGATCATTTCAGCAAATCAGTGATTGGGGCTATAGTATACCCAGAGACAAAACTGGATTAGAATAAGAGATGCAAAGATATAATATGATGAAGTGGACAGAAATAGATTACAAAATGTAAAAAATATGCATACTTGTGTGGTGCACCAACAACAACAACTTATCATCCTCAATTTCTCAAATGTCTTTTTTCCTCTAGGCTGACTATTGCCAGTCCTCTGAAGATTACCTCAAATTTGAGAGGGGTTTGATCGACCAGACGTCCTCCCAACATGCTCCTGAGAATCCCAGTCAATGCTCCAGTAGGACCGCGTCCACCCGGCTCGGTTCGGTTCAGTCGACGGCCGCCAGAGCTCAGCTCTTCCCTCTGGATATGCAGGGAAACCAGATTCTCCTGTACAATCAAGCTGCCCTGGACTCTACATCTCCATTAGGACTTGCAGGAGGCATGTCTGGGGTGTCTCTTAAAGGTAGCCTCGAACACGGAGCGGTTCACTTACCCACCCAAGGCACTTTGGGGAGCGGGATGGAAGGATTAGACGGCGGCGTGGCTGGAAGTTCAGGAAAGGTCTTCATGTGTCACTGCGGGAAGACGTTCACACACAAGAGCATGAGGGACCGGCACATCAACATGCACCTGGACCTGCGGCCCTTCCACTGCCCCGTCTGCGCCAAGAAGTTCAAGATGAAGCATCACCTCACCGAGCACATGAAGACCCACACCGGTCTGAAGCCCTACGACTGCCACGGCTGCGGGAAGAAGTTCATGTGGCGCGACAGCTTCATGAGACATCGCTCGCATTGTGAGAGGCGCAGCAGAGCCGAAGGAAGAGCCGGATCCGAAAGGTCGGTCATTTCTCCACCGCATCACATGAAGCTCGCGTCAGCTAACGAGACCAATCAAGGTAACATTGGTGCCAGAAGCGGGATCCCCGTCTTGTCTCCGCAACATTCCTTGAGCAACAACAGCGTTTCTTGTCTCAACATGGCCGCTTCTGGACCTCTTCTTGGTATCAGTTCTCAAAGTGGGCCGCATGGCCCCGGATCTAGCCTTTTGGGCATCGGTGGCAATCGTAGCGGGTGTGTGGAAGAAGTTTGTGAGGGCAATGTTGATGAAAGCAGCGTCACATAAGAGGTTTCCTTCTGAAATCAACATCCCGGCAAAACCAGATCACTTGTCTTTGGTTTCCAGAGACTATGGGCCAGATTTACTAAACGGCAATTTAGCATTAGAGCACAATTCCATAAAAGCGCCGATGGGACGGGAATGATCTGCGGTTGATGAACTTAAAATGTGCAGATTAACGAACACAGACGCAGCATCGGTTTTCCATAATGACCAGCGCATGGGATTGTAATGTAATCTTCGAAGAGCAGCGCAAATTACCACCTGTTTTTAGAGCATGCTTTTTTGGGGCATTACATAATGCCACAAAAACCAGGGTAGTGACAAGTGCAAATCTTGGTAAATTGCATTGTGTGATTCATTTAAATACTCTCTTCCCATAAACTTACTGATTGAAATTGAAACTCTTACAAATGCATATTCTATAAGGTCACAAAAATAACTGTTTCCACGATTTTCAGTGCTAATTTCCCACTGCGTGTCTTTAGTAAATCCTGACAGTAACACAGGTTTGCGCTGGTGTGAGCTGATAGTAAATCTGGCCCTATGTGCACAATTCTCTGATTCTTTACCTCATGTCGGTGAGTGCGCCATACTAGATGTCCCATGTGTGTTTGGAAATAATACCAATGACCAAGTGCCCACTGTTAGCTCACGTATGTATCTACTCAAAGACCTGGCTGCTGTGGTGACTGTCGAAACCGTATCCCGGCCAGGAATACAGGACGGTCACCATCACGTTCAAGCTGCCTCACTAGCACTGAACATTCGTTCACTGTTGCTCTAAAGTGCCGTTCTGTTATTATGTGTATGATATTATGTTGTACAGAGCTGTACAATACTGTAACTCATTTGGTCTGTTCTTGATGTGAAGTTTTATTGTACAGTCACTCAACTATATATAGTATATTCAATCTCAAAGGTTTTAAATTTCTTGTTTTCTTAAGAGACAAGAATATAGTTTCCTCTGCACTTTGGTGTCTTAAGGCCCATTCACATTAAGGATGATAACTGTAATGATAACTATAAAGGATAATAACAATAACTCATTGGCAAAAATGGAAAATAATTATAGTGATGACTTAAAGGTTTGGTCGCAAAAATGACTATAATTATAACAATAACTTAAAAGGTCTGTTTACACCAATAAATATAACGATAACAACAAAGGATTGTCGCTATAAAGGGTCATTGCAAAAAGGATAACTGTAACGTTAACTATAAAAACACATTCAAATAAACAACGATAACTATTACAAAAACTATGAAGGCTCATTCACAAAGCAAGTCGATAACTATAAAGGTATGTTCACATAAATGATAATAACTATGACAATAACTATCAAAGCTTGTGTGTAAAAAAAGGACGATAACAATAATGTTAATTTTTTTTGAAAAAAGGGATGATATTTATGACAATAACTATAAATGTCTGTTCATACCAAAAACTATAATGATAACAATAATGGTTTGTTCCTAAAATGGATTACATCTATAAAGGGACATCGCAAAAAGGATGATAACTATATTGATAAATATAAAGGTACGTTCACATAAAAACAATAACTGTTAGAATAATAAAGGTTTGTAAAAAAAAATGGATGATAATTAATTGTAAAGGCTAATTCATGAAAAATCATAGCTATTAAGTTAACTCTATTAGTCTGTTCACACAAAGAATGATAACTATAACAATAACAATAATGGTTTGTTTACACAAATAATGATAACTATAATAAGAGCTATGAAGGCTTGTTCACGAAAAGGACATATATTATAATGATAACTATAACAATAACGATAACTGGTCTGTTCACACAAATAACGTAACTAACGATAAATTAATTCATAAAAATGTATCAGCTATAAAGTTTTAAAAGGCCACATCACAACTATAATGGTTGAACAATATAACTCACATAACTGACAGCCAATCAGGAGTGTGTTTCCCATAAGTTGCTTTAGGGAAACGCACCCCAGAATGATAAAAGCATCAGAATCCCACTTAAAACCTTTTCCATCATTTTTGGTGTGAATTCGCCTTAAAACTTAAATAATCATTCAAATTCTGTGAGAATAATGACATCAATGAAGACATAGAGCAGGGCTATTCAAATCTCGCCCTGGAGGGCCAATGTGGTGCAGAGTTTAGCTCCAACCCTGATCAAGATCATTTTCTAATGATCCCAAAAACATTAGCATATGCCCAAGTGTGTTTGACTAGGGTTGGAGCCATACTCTGCACCGCATTGGCCCTCCAGTGCAAGACTTGAATAGCCCTGACATAGAGGTTGCTTCTTATTTTCAACCGATATATAATAATAATTAAAAACATTGACAACCAATAAGAATCTGTTCCACTTTAAAGAGCTCAAGCACAAAACAACAGAGCGTGCTTATAATAAACCGAACATAATTGTGCTTTGGTGTGGACGCTAATATAGTTATCATTTTTGGTGTGAAGGGCCCTTTACTGCTTGAAGAGCAGGGAAACGCAGGGTTTGTAGATAGTTGGATCCCTAAATGAACCAACTCACAGTGCAATCGGGCTTTACAGTGTGTCCTTTTACCAATAAAACCAACATCAACATTGAGGGGGACACAACTTCCTCAATACAAAGTCATAAGCACCTGGCATCCGTCTACTGAACTCCTGCAGTATTTTAGATGTAGCCTATAGTGAACCAGTAGTGATAGTTTCCATGTTTGCCTTCCATGAAGGCCGAGACCTGATTTGTGAATGGATGAAAAGCTTGAATGAAGTATGCAAATGACCTGCCAAATGAGTGTGAACGTCTGCAACTGAACAAGAACGTTTAAGACATTTGAAGATGATCTAACGGATCATGATTAGGACCGATCAAGACTGTTTTAATCGTCTGAGTGGATGTTTGGAAATGTCAATGCAGTGATCAGTAGTTGCCTTGTACCACAGATGCACCACAGAAACCATATACCTCAAACATTTGCGCAACTATTCAAAATATTACAATACATAAACCGGGATCTGAAGATAGTGAGCTGGAAGGAATCACACATCTGTTGCTTATCCACACATTCGTATTACTTTTATATCAAACCTGTGTGTATTTCAGATTAATGAGCAAGGCTGAAGTGTGAACAATGGAGTAGAGAACATTTGAAAGCTAATTTAAAAATAACCAGTAGGTAAAAGCATGATTCAGTGCTTGCTTGAGTAATCTGGTTAGAGATCTGTATTTTGTACTGATGAATAAAATATATATTTGTTCTGTCTACAACTGTTGTGGTGAATCTCAACTGAGTATGTGACGAACGGTAGCAGACGAAGCATTTCCTGATGTGGACAGAATTACATGTCAATGGTTTCACAAGATTCAAGATCTTCAAATGAAAGAGAAATAAAGTATGTTGTGCACAAATTATGATTCATTCTTGTCTTATTACTGTTTGAAAGTCGGTCAGTTTTTAAAAAAAGATCTTTTTCAATATTTCAGTTTACCCTGATTTATTTCAAGTGATAATTCACTCAAAAGTGCCATTATTTTGCAACTCTAACATTGTTCAAAACTTACACAAAAGAAGATATTTTGAACATTGGAGTCCAAAAACTCAGATCTTTTGTGTTCTGCAGAAAAAAGAAAAATAATTTTCATTTTAGGGCAAAATATCCCTCTCTCTCTCCGTCTAATACATATATATAAAAATGGAAAATGTATCATTTAAGCACCATATTGTTTGTTATTAATATAAATGCAAGTATAACTTTTTACAACAGATTTAATATGGTTACCTTTCTTTTGATGCACCTTTTTTCATGCCAATTAAATCCTCAATAAGTTAAGCAGAGTAATTAAAAACCATTTTTAATATGATAATACTGATCAATTTAATAGATCAATCATCAGCAGTTTACAGAAATCATTGTGCAGGAGGACACTCAACTCTTGTGCTTAGTCACCTGAGGCCAGTTAAAGGGACAGTTCACACAAAAATAAAAACTCAATATTTACCCTCAAGTCCTTTTATATCCATATATGTTTTCTGTATTGCACACACAAAAAAGGTGGAATGAATCTCTGAATTTTAATTTTTGGGTGAACTGTTTTGTTAAGATCTGAAAACAAAGTTTCCAATGTTTGTAAAAAAGCTCATAATTTATGGGGAAAATTAATTCCACAGTGAAAAAATCCACAGTGCACCATATAAAGTTATCAACATGTAAGTCAAACACTGCACAAACGGAGCATTTATTGAGTTGAGAAGAGAACGTTCTCTTCCCCTCAAGACTCTTGGCACAGATGAGGATTGCATCTAAACCCTCAAACTAAAACCATAAATACAATACAAGATAAACCCTCGGGGTAAGAATGTTTAGAGGCAAGTCCCATACACAATATGCCAAAATACCTCTAAAAAGCCTGAATGGATAACAGCGATCCATTTTCCCTTGTATAAAAAGTAAACGGTGGCATTGCGTACGAGTGGTTGAAACCCTGACTGAACCAGTCCGAAGTAAAATAAAGGTTTTTAGTTCTCTGTTAACACTGGCAGGCACTAACGGAGCAGGACGCTGACTGATGCCAGCTCTGTACCCTGTGACTCAGTCCGAATCAGACAGAACGATCACTTCCTCCGGGTCACACTGAGTCGCCACGTTCACCTGTGAACACAGGAATAACACGAGTCAGTGCTTTATATAATGAGCCGAAAGTGCTGTGTGTACTGCTCAGTCACATTTAAAAAACATATTGACACCAAATTAAAAAACATCAACAACTTTGTAATACTTTGAGGAAATATTTCAGCAGGTCACCAACCAACATTTGTCATTTCTGTTTTAAGTTGAAGTACTAAATTGACTAAAACTGAAAATGAAACTGACATAAAACAATAGCAACTAATAAAACCAACAGAATTACTAAAATTATAAGAAGATTAAAAATAAAAAAATATCTTAGTAATTCAGATTATTAATAAATACTACAAGACTGTATTAATGATACCAAAATAACACAGCTGTAATATTATTAAGATGGTTGAGAGGGTTGTTATGGAACACAGTCGTGCTAAAATATTTGTATTATTAATAAATGTAGTTATGTGAATTATTTTCAATATTGAAAAAATCTTTATTTAATTTATTATCTAGTATTTATGCTTTTATTACATTTTCTGTACACATTTTCAAGCCTTGACTCAAGTTGTGTTTCTGTTTCATAATGCTGAAATGAAAATTCATAAAGCTGATGCAAACCAATGAAACTGGATCCCTAAACTGATTCACAGCAATATTCCTCTAGGTGTCAGTTTTTAAGTTTTTTTTTAGGACAAAACAAACCACAAAAGCTTACTTTTCTCTATGTTTGGTTCTTGTTTTTTGCATGTTTCATCTACTTCCATAATTTCAGTAAATATTTCCATAAGTTACCAAGCCAACATTTAACATTTTATTGTAAAGCTGAAGTACCAAAACAAATATAACTATGAAATAAAATATAAATAAAAAAAAAACTAAAATGTAAGAAAAAATTCAAATAAAAAACGAATTCAAAATATTAGTAATAATATAGTCCTATATTAATGAACATGAAAACAATGCATTGAATTTACTGAGGTGAAGTCATGCTAAAATAACTGAGCCTACAGTTATGGTGTAATAATAACATGTAAAAGCAATTCAGCAGAAATTCTAATGCATTTACTGCAGTGTTTCAATGCCGGTGTAAAGCAGACCTTATTTTTCTTGGGCGGTGGTGTGTCTCGTGAGCTTCGGACCGTGACCTGAGCCGAACTCCTCGTCCTGGTTAAATCTTCTTCCTCAGGACAGCAGATCACACCCATATCCAGAGGAATATCCCTGAGAAAAACACAACTGCATGAAGCAAGCTTGTCCTCCAGATGAACACAAAAGCAGAAAACCAGTATTCAGTGAAAATCTTGACATGCGTCCTCCTTGCACAGACCAGCAGCCATGATATTCTTAACATACCATGTCAACTTCTCTAAAGAGAGTGATTTCCCCTCAGAGATATGATGATATAAACCCCCACCACACATGTGTTGTGTTCATTAAACCTCTAACATCAATCACACATGATTGGTTCAGCTTTACCTGTCCCGTGTGCAGGTCCCATTGAAGGCAGCGGTCTGTTTTCCAGGCGAGGATCGTTTCCTCTTCTTGTAGTTGCCCATCTCGTCGATCAGCAGAGGGCTTGTTTGAGGTAGATGACTGCAGGTGGCTGATCTCACAGGGGTCGACGGTGTGTGCTGATTGGTGGAGACCGTCTCAGTGCAGGAAGTGGTGCTCTTGATGTCACTCCAGGAGATAGGTTCAGTCTCGTCTGTAGGCATCGGATCCAGAGTCTCTGTGAACGGAGGGCTTTGTTTGGCAGGTCTGCCGTCTGTGTCTGTTTCAGGTCCTGTCTCGTGTGTGCTGCTGGCCGGAGAGCGCTGGTCATCATCGCCCGGATCCTCCTCGGTGTCCTGCACCGATGATTTGATGGACAGAGGAGAGTTCTCGTCTATCGGTTGATCATTGTCACTGTTGTTCAGCTGCTCCTCTTCAGCATCCTCTTCATCGTCATCTGAAACACATCAGAAAAGGAGAAACGGGTTTTCTCTGCAGGAAATGGCAAAGCAACATGAAGGAAGGAGATGAAGATGATTTCTGCAGATCTTACCTGGACCAGCTTGTTCTTGACTGGCCTGGATCTCCTCTTCAATGTCAGGATCAGAGGAATCATCCTCTTCTTCTTCTTCTTCTTCCTCCTCCTCCTCTTCTTCTTCCTCTTGTTTTTCTTCCTGTTCCTCCTCTTTCTCTTTCTCTTTCTCTTTTTCTTTGCTGTCACTCTGCTGTCCATTAAGTGCCTGTAAATGTGACAGAAGGACAAACAGATTCAAGGCTGCTCGTGGTTTCAAGGAGATTCTGGCTCCATTTTTGACAACGCAGAAATAGGAATATATTTTATTTACATTTTAAATGACGTAATTATGTAATATAATAACAGCATTATTAACATCGATTAAAAAGTTAATTGTATTATTTATTATTTGTATTATACATTTGTATTTTCAAATATTTTAAAAGATTATTAAATGTATTAATTAAAATAGAAAATAGTAATATTTTAAATTTTTGTTTATATCTTACTAGTGCTGGGCAACAATTAATCGCCTCCCATTCATATAATGTGTGTGTACTGTGTATATTTATTATGTATATATGAAGACAAATACAACACTTATTTTGAAAATATTTTATATAGTTATATTCATATAATTTACACATACATTTACTCAGTACACACAAATATAATGTGCATAAAAACTTTTATTTTGGAAGAGAGCATGATTAACTCCTTAAGTGTCACTGGCCCACCGGTGGGCCCAAAGCCATTGCATATTTAAAACCGTAATATTCTATACTAAACCTAAACTAATCTTGACAAACTATATATCATTGGAGACCTTAGAGGTTGTATTTTTTATATTTGACCACTGTTTTATATTTAAAATTATGTAGTGACAGTAATTCATAAATTTGTGACAAGAAAATTTAGCAAAATAAAAAAAGTAGTTGCCTTTTGTTACAAAAAGCTGATACATACATATACAATCACGAAAGTATATATTTCTTATATTTTTTTGGCTGCCAATAATTCAGACAAAACATCTTTTCTAGTTTTTATAAAAAAATTTGAGAATAAATTGAATATGTATATTTGTATATCTATGATTGATGTTGCAAGTATTCAGTAAAAAATTTAATGAATGTCAATTTCATGTATGATCATAATATGATGTGATAATATGATCATGATCATGTATGAAGTTTCTGTAACAACACTCTAGTAGCTATGTTTGATTAAAAAATCATTTACAACCTATCTAGAAAGTTTTATTGCTGTTTGAATAAAAAAAATCAAATCAGTCGTCCATTACAATTCATACAAGGATTATGACTAGTACCTAGTGGACATTGTTGGTATAGCAACTAAAAATAACACAGAAACCTCATTTTTTGTGATATCAATGTCAAATTTGGAACACAACTTCTTTAGATTTTAGGCTTTTCATTTGACATGAAATTAAATTCAACACATACTTTTTTTTTTTTTATATATAAAATATAAATAAATATTAAATTATTATTTTTTATTACAACAAACTTAAACACCTATAACTTTTTATTTTACATTTTATTCAACTTCTTTCACATGTACAAGAAACTTCCAAGTGTGTTTTTAAAAACGAGCCCAAAATTAGGTTCATATTCCAAACCGTTCCAGAATTACATTAATTTGAATCTGGACATGCCCTTTACAGCTCTACCCCCAAAAAGGGGGGGTGACACTTAAGGGGTTAATCATTGCCCAGCAATATATCTTACTTATAAATTATATCTTTCATCAGTATCTTTTGTATCAAAAACAAGATTTTTTAAAATAATCTTTTATTTTGATTACTATGAAATATAATCATAATTATTTTCTGTATGTATGTATTTAAATACATTAAGTATTTCATATTTTGGATTGATTCTATAACTGAAGACATTTCAGGTTCTAATGGAGAAAAACCAAACACATGAAGCTGAAATTAATTATTGAACAAAACAAACAACATATTAGAATCTAATTGGTTCTTCACCTCTTTTTTCAGTCTGTCTCTCTCTTGTCTCTTCCTCATCTCCTCGACCTCGATGTCTTCCTGTTTCGTGGCGTATCTGGTGATCACTTCCTCCAGGCTGCTGAGAGCCATGTCTCTGTTTGAGCGGAGCTTGCGATTCAGAGCTAGATCAGTGAGAGCAGGGTCCAACGCTGAAGGAAACACAGAAATTCAAACTTACAATCACTAAACATTACATCAATCCAGAAATGTGCAGACATCTTTGGTGAGAGTAAATCATATGACTTGATCTAGCTGAGTTAGAGAGTAACTGAATTGAGTTACTAGGTTTGAAGGAATCTGTGAGGTGGGAACCGAAGTTGTAGACCATGTCGAGATGCCGTCTCTCCTGTAGTTTGTTGCCCGTCTCTCTGAAGGCATCTTGAGCGATTTGAATGATCTGTTTGCGGGTGAGCATGAGTTTGTAGCGTTCGTTGGCACGCTGAACCACCTTCAGGATATCGGTGTAGTCTGGTGGATTGTGAAGAGCTTCTGGACTGTTAATGTAGCGTTCAATCTACAGACCAACGAGAAAAGAAGACAGTAAAGACAAAGGAAAATTATACGGTATTCAATATTTTCTTAAAGGGATAATTCACCCCAAAATACTCACCATCATGTTGTTCCAAACCAAAAAAATCATTTTTGGGTGAACTATGCCTTTAATATTCTAGATTTCATTCCATGAGCAATGTTTACCTTTATTAGGGTGTATTTTTCATTTTGTTAAGAATTTAAATAAATTTAAGATAACCATCAGATGTCTTAAATAAACTCTGGTTGTTTCTGATGGTATATAATTTTAAGTTTACAATCCATTTCTGATCAAAGCTAATATCCTAGTCTTGAGGACAGAGGAGTGGGGAAACTAGGAAGCTTTATTTATGAGAATCCAGAGGACTCATCTTGAGGAAAGGGAGTTCACAAGCAGAAGAAGCACCTTTTTGTTGATCTCTGGGTAGCGTGTCCCACCGTAGGGAATCTTCTGCTCGATCACTCGACCCGTCAGCGTGTCGCAGTCCTTCAGCTCACACAGTTTCTCATAGATCTTCATCATCTGAGACCACACAAACATCAACTTATAACACCTGATAAGATCTCATTACTTCAAAGTCATTTGATTGTATCAAAATTATTCAATTTAATGTGACAATATACCATAACTTTAAGAACTTTGTCCATAACGGACTATTTATTGAAAACTAGAAACAAAGACTTTTCCAGAACTTTCAGTTTAGTTGATCTGAATCAGGAATGAAGAGACGTACCTTGCGTTTGAGCTTGTGCTCCTGAATATAGCTGGAGTCCTCCTTCTCCAGATCATCGATATTCAGCTCTCGCTCCTGGAGCCGCCGGATCTCCTCATTATACACCTTCAACAAGTTTTCCAGGTATGCGATCTGAAACAGAACATAATACGCACACAAATTACAATACACAGGAATAAATATTCAGTCAAAACCACTCAGTTCCTTTCAGTGTCCACAAGTATAAAGCAATAACAGCAGCATTTTAAAGAAGTTAATTCCAATCATTTTATGCACAAAAATATCTTTACATCAACAAATAAACCTTTTGGTACAGATCTAACACAGACAGATATTTGTAAGTCTTTATATATTCTGTGGAAGCCTATTTATAAGCTGAAAAAAAAACTTGTTCTGCTAGTGTTTAACCTGTATTTTGCACTGTTTTATGATTAATGGAAATGTCTAAAATAATATCCTTGCAAAACTTTTACATTAACAGTTGTAACAGTTACATTTCTGTGATTTATAAATTTTATGGCCAAAAGTCATTGCTTTTTCTAATAGGAATATCCTACATCCCACTTTAAACGAAACACAGCATCCAAACTCTACTGAATTTTCTTAAATCCCAATGGAAACCTTACAAGTAATTTCCATCCCTATGGAAAATTACTGAAACCAAAGCATTTTAGATCTAATAGGGTTAATGTAGAAATTCAAGACCACTGTTAGATGATCATATAAATTCAGTGCATCTCTGAGTTATGATGGACTGCTCTTATACCTGTCTCCTTGAAGCCCTTTTCGTTTTCTTGGTTTCTTCATCCGCCTCTGGTTTTTCCTCTTCTTCTTTAACCTGTTCCTCCTCATTTACACTAGTGCCATTGCTCGTGTGCTCAGGTTTAGTCTGGGGAGGCACAGACTGTATGGAGCTTCTTTTCCGAGCTGTGTGCTGTTTAAGAACGGTGCAGAGTTCATTAATGTAGACGAAGGTTTTGCCCGTGTTGGCCTGGGCTCGTGTGAGGCAGCGGCCCACAGTGTTACGAAACTCCACCGACGTCAGGAAGGTCGGCAGGGCCTTAGAGTATCTGGTCTGGAGGTAGGTCATGACCTCGGGATGGTCCTGAGAGTATTTGGAGCAATGGTCCACAAACTGGACGAGCAGAATAAAGCGCCAGCATTGGGTTCGATTCAAGTCGGGAAAAGGGAGGAAAAATGCAACATACTTTTAATATGACAACAGCAACAAAAGACATGGTTTCTGTTGCTTTTATGGTAAATTTAAAGTAAAGAAAATGAAGGGAATAAATTGATTGGAACACAAACGCATTAATATGGTCTCCAAATGTACATATATTGTATTATAATGCTCCAAAAACACAACTTTCCATTAGATTTCCATTACTTCTTTAATTCATTTTTCAAAACAAAGTGTATGTATACAGCTTAAAGCTTGAATATCTCTGCTCTCAAACACTAGAAGATGGAAATCACTTCTCCTGTGTCTTATGACCATACTCCAAAAAAGTCATGTTCTTCATCAGTATTTCAAGGGCAAAAAGATTCATAAATCAAGATACATGTACTTGAGAAGCAAATTACATAAGAAGTCTTGTTTTCTGAAAAATAATCCAAATTAAATGTTTATGATTAAAATAAGAACAAGTATCTTTCAATGGACTTAATTCCAATCTACTAAATTCAAAGAGAAAAGTTTTGTACCTCATTGACATATTTGTTCATGTTTGAAGCATAAACATTTAATTTAGTAACATTTCTCAGAAAACAAGATCTTCATATTTCATTTTGCATCTCAAGTACATGCGAAGGATGTTTAGATTATTGTATTGGAAAACAGATATTTATTTTCTGCACTGCATGCCACATTTATATGACTTCATGAACTTAAGAGTTTCTGCTCCAATTTAATACTCTGTCAGGCCTGTTTTTGTGAAAGTGTGAATTAAGAAGATTTTAAGACATGCAGAAATCCAAAAAAAAACCTTGTCAGACATCATAATATCTGTTAGCTATTTTTTAAGTCAGTAGTCAGTATATTCTGACACATAAATATTGTTAACAAACATACTTCTGCAAAGAGTTTTTCATTCTCCACTTTTAGGACATGCACATCTTTCTTTGCGGAGGCGAATGGAGACTGTGTGATGTGTGTTGGAGGCGGCAGCTGCTTCTTCACAGGTGTTTTCGGCTGGCAGTTCGTAGCATGAGAATAGGACGTGGATGCAGATGTGCAAGTTTCTTCTTCATCATCATCATCAAGGATCACAATGCTTTCCATCACTGCTCCGGCCATCCGGAAGGAAAGAGAGAGGATCTGCTGAGGAGTAACCAATGTGGAGGGGTCAGGTCTGCATCTCAATTACACCAAAACCTAAAAAACACACCAGTTACTCTTTATGAGTTCACTCTTTGTGCAATATTGACGTCATATAACCCAGCCAACAGAGTAGATGCATTTATATTTCATTTATATTTAAAATCGCAATGCATATCCAATTGCATTTTGATATCTCAAACTCTTCAAAGTATGCATTAATTTATCTAATATTTATTTGTTCAGTTTTCGGTAAGTACTTGAGCACTGAGTCAAGAGACACAGTCAAAGTCCACACTGAGAGGCCAAAATCTGTCTGTACCTAGAGAAAAATATAGCATTCAGTATAATACTTCTACATGCAAGAGACATTGTGATAATAAATGTAATAATATGGCCGAATAATATCAATAATCGTAAATATGTTGGTGTGCATTGAAACTTAAAAGCAAAATGTTCTTTAAGATAGTTTTGAATGGTATTAGTCACCACTGTAATAAACAAGAAACAGAAGACTGACTATATATGATGAGTAATGATCATAATAATGTAATGATTCTGGTATTTTGGCGGTAACTATAGTTACCATGGTAATGTTACCTTTTTATTTAATACTGTAGCAACCAGATGTAATGGATGACTAAGGCCAACGACAACTTAACATTATAATATTAATAATTTCATATTATAGGTCATAAATGTAATATTTGAGGTTATATTGCCTGCTGATCTCGAGACTGTGGCTCTTTAATTCGGTCAAACAGTGGTGCTTCCTTCCGTGTTTGTTAAAAGCCTTAAACCCTCGAACAAGAATTGTAGCTACATATGTCATACTCCTCACAATCTTTAAAAAACATCGTAAAATCATTTTCATAAAATCTCGTTAATGAACAATCAATAAAAAGACAATCGGAAGCAACTTACGTGCTCGAATCTTGGAACTCAGCGCTGGATCTAAGTACGGCTCAGCACGAGACGCGCTGATTCGCTGGCGGACAGTAATCTGATCGCTGATTGGCTGAGCGCTGTTTCTTCTGTGATCTGATCTGTACGCAGTGATGTCAGTGATCAGCGCCGCACAGGGAACAGGAGACCTGACCCAAACAAACTCAGGGGACGTTTCTACAGTTTATAGTTAAATTATGTGTCATCAAACTAAATAGTACTTAATGTCGTCAGATCATGCGCCAAAAGTTTCACCAAAGTTTGGTAAATAATTGTCGGCAGGCAAATGGGGCGAATTTTTTTTATAAAAATGGGAAAACACCCAACTCTACGCTCATTGCTCATAAGGTTGGAACGAATTCTTCGACATGACCATCTAATGTTTCATAAATTCTTCTCACTGATGATTAAATCCTCGCATTAGCAAGTTGTGTCAAGAATAAAAAAAAATGCCTCTTCATACACAAATAACTTAATGGTTTAAGACAAATGGAATTAGACTCAACTTTAAATTTTTTTAGAATGTTCTGTTTGATTGATTGATTCATTTTATTTCATCCTTCACTAATTACATTTACATGTATTTATTTATTGCAATATATAAATATTTATTTATTGTATTTTTAAAAACATGTTCCATTTACGCGTATATGTGAAAGGTGTAATGACTTCATTTTGTGTTCACTTTCATCTGTAAAGTCTAAAAAAAACTCCTAGTGATTGATTGGTGATGTTACCCTTGTCCTAAAAATCTGTTGCCTAAACTGTTCAGCCTTGAGACGAATATATTTTCATATGCTAACTATTTTTCAGTCAAAGTCCAAACATGTGGACTGTTGTTCTTCTGCTCCTTGAAGCTATTCTCATTGTTTTGGAGACTATTTTTATTGTATAAACAATTTAAAAATATTTATATTAAATAAAAAATATACATTTTAAATAAAAAATCCGAATAGTTAAAGAATTTTCCTAAACTATTATGCGCCGCAGCATAAACGCTCCGAACTCCCGAACTGACTCAAATGATTCGCGATCCCGCTCCGAACTCCCGAACTGACTCAAATGATTGGCGATCCCGCTCCGAACTCCCGAACTGACTCAAATGATTCGCGATCCCGCACCGAACTCCAGAACTGGTTCAAAAGATTCGCGATCCCCAAACTGACTCAAATGACTTGCGAAACCGCTCCGAACTCCCGAACTGACTCAAATGAATCGCGATCCCGCTCCGAACTCCCGAACTGACTCAAATGATTCGCGAACCGCTCCGAACTCCCGAAATGACTCAAATGATTCGCGATCCCGCACCGAACTCCCGAACTGGTTCAAATGATTCGCGATCCCCAAACTGACTCAAATGATTCGCGATCCCGCACCGAACTCCCGAACTGGTTCAAAAGATTCGCTATCCCCAAACTGACTCAAATGATTCGCGATCCCGCATCGAACTCCCGAACTGGTTCAGAAGATTCGCGATCCCCAAACTGACTCAAATGATTCGCGATCCCGCTCCGAACTCCCGAACTGGTTCAGAAGATTCGCGATCCCCAAACTGACTCAAATGATTCGCGATCCCGCTCCGAACTCCCGAACTGACATTTAAATTAATTACGATCCCGCTCCGAACTCCCGAACTGACTCAAATGAATCACGATCCCGCTCCGAACTCCCAAACTGATTCAAATAATTCATGCTCCATACTCCCAAACTGACTCAAATGATTCGCGAACCCGCTCCGAACTCCCAAAATGACTCAAATGATTTGCAAACCAGCTCTGAACTCCCGAACTGAGTCAAATGATTCACAATCCGAAATTCCCATCCAAATCAAATGACACCGCCAGAGCTACTATTGGCTTAGTTCTCTAATTTCATAACATTTACTGAAATTAAGGTACGAAAAGTTGTTAACAAATAAAATATCAATATTTCCATTCCCAACTGCTTTCCACGTCGAAACATCCACGAACATAACCAGGTGAGCAGATCACTCTCTCACTATTTGATTGCTCTAGTCTTTATCCACTCATCATCATCATCCACCAATCAGAACACACGAGAACTCTTTGACCACAGCTGCTGTGCTTCAAAAGCTCTTGCAGCAGCTCAACACTGGTTTTCTCTGAGGTGGTTGGATCACATCAGATTGTGGTTAATCTTTCAGATCATGACTTCTTCCACTCCCTGCAGTTTGGTAATATAAAGATTCCTCCTTTGAACTCCCACCTCTTCTGTGGGTTTTATTGTTCTGGGTCTGAATTTGGACTCCTGGGGTCTCAATAAAGAAACATTTTCAATCTCCAAGGTGAACATTATGACATAGTCTTGTATAGGTCAATGTTTCTGGCCAATGTTTTTTTTATTAAGTTATCAAGTTCAATTACAAACCCTAATTACATATTATTAGTGTTGATACAGCCAAATAGAAAAAAAAGATGAACAAATAACAATAATCACACCATAAGATAAAACAGAATAAATAAGGGAAAGAAAGAGAAGGATGAGGGTCTTATTCTAACAACAAAACAAGTTCAAAGCATACAAGTGTTTCTGGGCATTCCTGTCCATCATGTAATGAAGAGACTTTGCAAATATCTTAGTTCATTCTTCCATCTGCTGAAGTGAGGTTTAACCTTTAAAAACTTACATCTATGAATCTACAGACCATAGACTGTATAAAAACAGCTACAGACAGCAGTCAACGAGAGCAGCCGCAATTCACAGTGTTGCCAATTTGGGGATTTTGTCACCAAATTTAGCTACTTTCTCATTGTAGCTGCGATGTTTTATTATTATTTTTTGCGACGAGAAGCTATTTTTTAGCAATTATTGCTGTTCCTAAACTTGAGCAACTTGTCTCCTCAGTCCCCAGACTCCACCCAGTGGTAAACATGGCCTTGTCCCAAATATTTTGAGATGTTGATGCCATGAAATTTAAAATCAACTTATTTTTCCCTTAAAATGATATTTTCTCAGTTTAAACATATGCTGTCATCTATGTTGTATTCTGAATAAAATATTGAAATTTTAAACTTCCACATCTCATTTATTCACAATTTGTACACTGTTCTAACTTTTTTGCAGTCGGGTTTGTACTAGCTGCCAGGATGTCTGACTCCAGACTCCTGGTTACCATGGCAACCACGACACCTCAGCAAGACTTGCAACTTGAAAGTATGTGGAGAAGACCTTCCTCCTGCTGAGTTCTCTCTGAAACATACTGCTATAAAAAAAAAGGACTTCTCTCTAATTCATTCATAGAAAAACATTTCTTTGAATGAACACGCATATACTTCAGGTCATTGTGTATGTTGTTAATGTTCTTCAATATTGTATTTTCTTCTTGTATCATGTTTTATACATTCTTATGAAGGATCACTAGTTAATATAGCTTCATCTATATGATGTTTGGTATCTATGAGTTCGTATTTTCATGATCTAAATGAGTGTATATTATATGTTGATACCTATGCAACACATTACAGTATTGTGGCAGAGAACAACCCCATAGGGAACTATAATCATTATTTCTGTAAAGTCAATTTGCTAAATGTATGATGTGTTCTTGGTCTATTAGGTAGTGTCTTTTTCACTTTAAGAAATACAACCTAGAGACTGATGACGTTCCACTTGTCCAGAAAATCTATTGGCAGTGATTTGTAACCTTATTTAGCAGAGCCGTTACACAACATTAGTTTGTAGAAGTGTACATTACACATTTTCAGGCTATACATTTTTAATCAAAATCTAACATGCGGTCCGTGGTTGTTCTGCTCCTCGGAGTTCATTTCGCCAATGCTGGTGAGTGAGCTTTTTATATGACTAAGTAAAGTGAAAGCTATTCACTAAAATGGACTTCACATTATTTATTGCAACATATCCAAAAGCCATCAGTTTCTTTTGTCTTTGAACATTATACAGTAAAACATCCCTACTGGCACAGTTAGGTGCTTTTATATTGAATATTTTAGGAGCTGCAGTTATGAAGCAAGTGAGGAACCTTGTCTGCTCAATTTTTGATACAGATTGGGATATTTGTAGCCACACAAAGTTTAATTTAGTTTAATTAAGAAATATTAGGTTATTTTATCATACTGAAAGAGGTGCACTCAAGGCCAATTGTGGAAAGAAACTATAATAAGGGGAGAAAGCATCGAAAACCTTTCTTGCACGTAGCTGTAAAAGTCGTGGCCTGCTGGTGGCTTTGTTTATTTTCTCTATAAAGTCACTAGTATTTGTTAAGCTGGACATCACCATTACAAATATGCGTCTCTTACTTATTCTGCTTTTCGGAATATGTGCTGCAAATGGGTCCGTGTATCATCCGATCATTCAATTATTCCATTAAATCTGGCAAACCAAAAACGAAATAACGAATCAATATTTTGTTTTTCTGTTTTTCTGTATGAACCAAATATGAAAAACTGTCGTTTGTTTCATAGCTTTCAGCTCGAAACGGGATATATAATAAACAAGGAAACCAAAACGAAATAATGGATCAAATTTACGTTGTCTCATTTTTTCTTTATTTGTGTAGTAGGTCTAACCATTTCCCACGGTGACGTCCTGCTTGCTTTGCGCATGCGCAGTGGATAGTTTCAAAGGAGTAGGTCGCTGAGCGCCCATCACACGATGGGTAACTCGCGAAGCACAAAGTTCCTCCGTGTTTTCTCAGCATTATATCTTAGAAAATACGAGGTTTGAGAAGTAAAAGGTTGGGGCAACATTTAAAATATTTCAAAGTTAAAGTTCATGCAAACAGATTTTAATAGACAAGTTTCAGTCAAATACTTATGTTTTATGCCTATAATAAAACCCAGTGTTAAAGCAGAGCGCAAACAATTATATCTGGAATATTATATACTGTAGACTAACCAATATGCGCTCACTTCCTTGTAAAGAACACGTTTTTTAGCGATCACAGGCATAGTTACAGTATGTCCAATACAACACGCTATAATAAAAATCATAGATAATTTAGATGTCCTTTGAAATCACGCTAGCCACTTGTTTTGGTATGTGAGGCATTATAAGTAGATCATTAAGTATTAAATACTCTATCTATCTATCTATCTATCTGTCTGTCTGTCTGTCTGTCTGTCTGTCTGTCTGTCTGTCTGTCTGTCTGTCTGTCTGTCTATCTATCTATCTATCTATCTATCTATCTATCTATATATATATATATATATATATATATATATATATATATACACAACACACATCCATAAATACATACACATATACAATACAAATAAAAAAATAAACAAAAATGGAAAGATTTGAAAAAGACTACAGAAAGCTAGTGTTTGATGAAAAACTAGCAGTTAGAATAAATAAATAAAAAATAGATAAAATATAATTAGAATTGACAGTGCTAGAGTTCGAGGGTCAAAGATGAAAGAGATGTGTTTTTAGATGTTTCTTGAAGATGCATGTACTGCATGTAATATACATTTAGCTTTGCAAAATAACAATTTTAAAGGTAACAATGTAATTAAAAAGGCAATGGTTGACATACTGTAATAATGTTTGTAATAGTATTCTACCTGACAATTACTGTATCAGTTAAATAGATTACACCCATTCATTATACTGAATTTATAGAATAGAACACCTTTATTGCACAGATGTACTCTGAAATTTAAGATCTATTAGCAATACACACTTACAAACGGTTCTAGTGCACATGTAAACAAATACTGTATGCACAGAACTACGAAGTTACATATTTACATTATTTTACAGTTACATTGCAATCTGTACAAATAAAACAAATTCATTTATTCCTTGTGTTATGTCTAAACCTAGGATCAGCTTATCTACTGCTGTGTGCCGTTCTTCAGTTATCAAATTATTGATGTAGTATCAGGGTTGAAGTAACTATACACTTAGTAGGCCTACTGTAAATCCATGGCTTTATCAGATCTCGTCTGAATTGGCAACAAGTGAGCAGAATTCTGCTGCCTATTTCCTTAGGTTGGAAAGGCAGCAAGTGAAAAATTATATTTAGCAGCTATGTAGGAAAATAATTAATAACTTTAAGATAAATGCAGATCTTTGTGCTTTAATGATTTGTATTCTTCCAAATTCTGCCAGCAGAATTTTTTTATTCTTAATTCTCACATAAAATAAATGAATAGCCTAAAGAAGACTGTCGTTTTTTTGTGAAGAATCAGCATAAAATCAGGGTTTCATCCCCATCTTTTTTTATTTAATTTTGAAATCTGAAAAATGAAATTTATTTACTTTAAACCTGCACTCACCAGAAATTATAAAAAAAAAAATTGTGACATTGTGAATAAAAACAGAATGCCATGATGTGGAAGTTTCAAATTTCTACATTTTTTTCAGAATACACCATAGATGACATATCAAATGTTTAAACTGAGAAAATTTATAATTTTAAAAGAAAAATAGGTTGATTTTAAATTTCATGGCATCAACATGGGAAAAAAAGTTGGGACAAGGCCATGTTTACCACTGTGTGGCATCCCCTCTTCTCTTTATAACAGTCTGCAAACATCTCGGGACTGAGGAGACAAGTTGCTCAAGTTTAGGAATAGGAATGTTGTCCCATTCTTGTCGAATACAGGCTTCTAGTTGCTCAATTAGGTCTTCCTCTTTATGATGCGACAAAAAAGATCTGGGCTGCAGGCTGGTCATTTCAGTACCCGGATCCTTCTTCTACGCAGCCATGATGTTGTAATTGATGCAGTATGTGGTCTGGCATTATCATGTTGGAAGAGGCAAGGTCTTCCCTGAATGAGACGACGTCTGGATGGGAGCAGATGTTGTTCTAGAACTTGGATATACCTTTCAACACTGATGGTGCCTTTGATGTGTAAGCTGCCCATGCCACACACACTCATGCAACCCCACACCATCAGAGATGCAGGCTTCTGAACTGAGCGCTGATAACAACTTGGGTTGTCTTTGTCCTCTTTAGTCCGGATGACATGAGCCCCTTTCACACTGCACGTTGGACCCGCAATATTTCCGGAACATTGCCGGGTCGCCTTCTGTGTGAAAGCAACCACGTCCCGGGATTGATGACCGAACTGAACCCGGGTCGGGGACCTAGTAACATTGGGGGGTTCGACCCGGGACGAGCGCTGTGTGAACAAAAGCCAGATCTAATTCTGTGTCTAAGTGATGACGCACGTTATCGCGCGACTCTTTTACCGGCTGTTCAGGAAGATCAACGTTCGCAACGAAAACATATGTGCAAACTGTAATGAAGCAGAGATCAGTTAGTTCCTCACTTTCCGCGCTCACGCCGAGATCGTTCGCTTGCTTCAGTGAAAGTATAACGTGCCTAGCGTTGTCGACTCGTACATTACACGTCACGCGCTGATGTCACGTGTCGTTACGGGATCTTCAAGGGTTATGTGTGAAAGCACGCACATATCCCGGGTCATCACTGGCAGTGTGAAAGTGCCAAATCTAGCGACCAGGGAACAATTGCAGGAACACTTTACCCCTGTATTTGCCAGAATGGCAGTGTGAAAGGGGCTATGGTGTCCCAGTTTCCCAAAAAGAACTTCAAATTTTGATTCATCTGACCACAGAACAGTTTTCCACTTTGCCACAGTCCATTTTAAATGAGCCTTGTCCCAGAGAAAACGCCTACGTTTCTGGATCATATTTATATATGGCTTCTTTTTTGACCTATAGAGTTTTAGCCGGCAACAGTGAATGGCACGGTGGATTGTGTTCACTGACAGTGTTTTCTGGAAGTATTCCTGAGCCCATGTTGGGATTTCCATCACAGTATCATTCCTGTATGTGATGCAGTGCCGTCTAAGAGCCGAAGATCATGGGGATTCAGTATGGTTTTTCGGCCTTGACCCTTACACACAGAGATTGTTCCAGATTCTCTGAATCTTTGGATGATATTATGCACTGTAGATGATGATAACTTCAAACTCTTTGCAATTTTTCTCTGAGAAACTCCTTTCTGATATTGCTCCACTATTTTTCGCCGCAGCATTGGGGGATTGGTGATCCTCTGCCCATCTTGACTTCTGAGAGACACTGCCACGCTGAGAGGCTCTTTTTATACCCAATCATGTTGCCAATTGACCTAATAAGTTTCAAATCGGTCCTCCAGCTGCTCCTTATGTGTACATTTAACTTTTCCAGCCTCTTATTGCTACCTGTCCCAACCTTTTTGGAATGTGTAGCTCTCATGAAACCAAAATGAGCCAATATTGGGCATCACATTTCAAAATATCTCACTTTCAACATATATTATCTATATTCTACTGTGAATAAAATATACGTTTATCAGATTTGTAAATTATTCCATTCCTTTTTTACTCACAATTTGTACAGCGTCCCAACTATTTGGGAATCGGGTTTGTATTTATGTCATCCTTAATGTTAAATTCTTAAATGATAAAGTTAAATTGGAATACATGTAATAATTAAATCAGTATTACTCAAGCCTTCAGAGATAGCTGCGTCTGAAGTTGATTTTAGATGTATTAGGCCTGTTTACAGTTTAATACTGATCAGAGGTCTGTACATGCCTTTACATAGCAATTACAACTGTATAATAAAATGACATTAATGTTTAATACTACATTTTTAACACAGAAATATGTAATGACAAAATGAAATGATAGGCCTACTTTATGATACTTCTGAAAGTAATATCGCCACTAGGTGTCGGTAAGTCACTGTGTTAATAAAGAAGCCTTTTATTCAATCTATTCGTCCAAGATTCAGATTCTTTCAGGAATAAATTCAAGTGTCTGTGTTTAATAATTTGTCACTGAATTGTCTATAATAATGAGTCTTTCAAAGACTGATTCATATCAGGATTCAGGAATGATACATCACTCTATAGTCTATACGCTTACTGTGACTTTGGTTTGATGTTGTCAAGAAAATACCCCCCACCCATTCGCATCTGATGTATTTGATTGCTTTTATTGATCTCATTAGTAATAAAATAATCTGCAAATATAAATGTTTTAATTAATGATCACTTAAAATGCCCCACATACCAAAACAAGTGGTTAGCGTGATTTCAAAGGACATTTAAACCATCTGATTTTTATTATAGCGTGATGTATTGTTATTGGACATACTGTAACTAGGGTGATATCAGGTAAAATGGGCCATCAGGTAAAATGGGCCATTTAAGGTTTGGGGGTCCTAGCCCCTCTGGAATTTAGAACCAATGACTACAAAATATTTCAAACTATTGTCATAACTGTGCTTGACAAGTAACAGGTGACTTAATTGGTTTATGGTTGCTATGGTGGGTGGGGTAATAATTCTTATCAAGACTGCACCAGAGAGCTGCATGGTAAGTAGCCTGGCATACCAAATGTAACTAAACTATTATAAGGATGATAAATCTATAAAAAAACAAACATGCACATAAAAAAAATATGCATAATATCTACCTTGATGGCATCAATCAGAAATAATGTTGTTAGTTTGGTATAGGAACATATTTTTTGAAAAAGTGATGTTTTTCTTGGCGGCCCAATTTACCTTAACCCACTGAGGTAAAATGGGCCACATGGTTTCAGCTAAAATGGGCCATCATCTGTGTCACTCACAAACACATATACACATGTGTGTGTGTGTGTAAATTTATATATATATTTACATTTAGCTGACGCTTTTATCCAAAGCGACTTCCAATTACTATATATATATATATATATATATATATATATATATATATATATATATATATATATATATATGTCAGAGGTCGCACGCCTCTGGAGCAACTAGAGGTTAAGTGTCTTGCTCAGGGACACATTGGTGGATTTGAACCCAGGGCTCTCACACCAAAGGTGTAAAAACATCAAATGTGATCCATGTTCTGCCTGGTTTCATGAGAGCTGTGGTGAAGAGAATGGTATCTGTGATGACGATGGTTTAATTTGCAAAGACTGTGTTTGAAAAAAACTTTCATCACACACACACACACACACACACACACACACACACACACACACACACAAATCAGTTATCAGTTATCAATTTTGAATGTGAATTTTTGTAATGTGATCGTTAAACAAAAACGTGTTTTTTATCCCCGCAATGAATACGAGGAAGTGAGCGCATATTGGTTAGTCTACACTACAGTATATAATGTTCCAGATATACTTGTTTGCGCTCTGGGTTTTGTTATAGGCATAAAACAAAAATATTTGACTGAAACTGGCCTTTTAAAATCTGTTTGCATGAAATTTAACTTTGAAATATTTTAAATGTTGCCCCGCCTTTTACTTCTCAAACCTCGTATTTTCTAAGATATAATGCTGAGAAAACACGGAGGAACTTTGTGCTTCGCGAGTTACCCATCGTGTGATGGGCGCTCAGCGACCTACTCCTTTGAAACTATCCACTGCGCATGCGCAAAGCAAGCAGGACGTCACCGTGGGAAATAGTTAGACTTACTACACAAATAAAGAAAAATTGAGACAACGTAAATTTGATCCATTATTTCGGTCCGTGTACGTTTTGATAGTTTTTTTTTTTTCAATTTGAAATGAAATAAGCAGAAATTAGAAAACGGCCCTTTTATTTGTTTTTTCGTTTTTTTGAAAAAAACGAAAAACCAGATTTCGGCTTGATTTTTCGTTTTTTAGTTCAGAGGCATAAAACGAATAAATGACTTCAAAATTCGTTTTCCACATGTGGGTGGTCCTGAGACGCCCCCTTCCGCCGATTGGTCAAGCAAATCTGAGCATGTGACATCATCAGTTGTCGCTCAGGTCTGTTCAACAAAATAATAGTCCTCTAACGTTACTATGGCTACCGATTCTTAAACTGTGCAGGGCAGGTCCTGTTGGGCTTTCTTCTGTGCAACTTTACGCGTTTCACAGAAATCTTTACATCAGAAATATTAAATATTAGTCTGCCACCAGCCCGTTTTAATTAGCGGTGCGGAGTTAAATCTGTGTGGCGAAGCTGCGATAGACAGCGCCGAGCGGGAGAGGATCAATGACCAGTGTTCGGTCAGCAGTCAGAACTTGGGTACCGATGATGGTGAAATACATTTTTACTGAAAATGACCCGCGAGTATGATTGACAGGACGATAGCGGAGACAATTAAAAGCGCAATATAACGTCTGTTAACAAAAAAAAAAAAAAATATATATATATATATATATATATATATAATATATATATATAATGTATATGTATGTGTCTTTGTTTTTAATCAAATAATTGTGAACCACAAACCGAGCCTTCATTTTAAAGGGCGATTTCCAAATATATTTTATGTATTTGTTATAATATGGGTATTTTATGTCACCCGTCTTATTAGTTTGATTATAGGCTATACGCGATTTTTTGTTTTTATTATTGTACTATTTTACTGTTGTTTTTTAATTAACAATATATCATAACAACTTAAAAAGATCAAAATCTGCAGAAGACATCAACAAATAACATTGGTGTTGTCATAAGGCAAAATAGACAAAACACATCTGCTTTTCCTCTAGATCACTTTACAGTGTGATGGAAATAAACTTTTCTTAAAGCGTGTTGTATATCACCACAGCTTTATTGGCACCCTTCTATATGTGCTGTATACTGTAATAGACAATTGTCCTGTAAAATGATGAGGTTTGGTAAAAAAAAAAAAAAAAAAAAAAAACACATTGCGAGCAAATGTCGAATTGTGTTTTGAAATTTAAATCAACAACGTAAGAGGCTTCAGGCTGTCTGATGAACTCTGTATGAACAAACACCCAGCTTTGCAGTATAGGTGGCACAGAAACAGCATCTGACCTGGCTTTAGATGTACTTTACACACTGTCTATTGCAGCTCAAAGGAGTCACTGTGAATTTACATTGCAATTTCATTCTAAGAGGCTATTAAATGTGAAGTGACAACATGAAACACTACTTTTAATATATATAAAAAAAACACCAGCAGTTGGTGGCAAGTCACCCTGATAATGATTAAATACCAATTTACTCATTTAGGCTCACAATAAGCAGATTACATAATTATACCATGAAAAAAATAAAATAAATATTTATGTGTGTGTGTGTGTAAAAGCAAGAAGTCCAGTCCTGGCTGTATAATCAAACAATAAAACGAGAAACAATGCATGCCATCAAGAACATTTTTTATTTCACAGAAACTTGATCCAGTTCACTTGTTAAAGGATACTCCACTTTAAAATAAATTCTGTCATCATATACTCACTCTCATGTTTTTTTCAATCCTTTATGAATTTCTTTCTTAAGCATGAACTTGAACAAGATCAATTAGTATTTTCAAAGCATTTTGGAGCTCTTCTTGTTGGAAATTGACAACACGTTCATTTACATTTATTCATTTAGCTGACGCTTTTATTCAAAGCGACTTACAATTGCTATATATATCAGAGGTCGCATGCCTCTGGAGCAGGATTCTGCCCAAAAGTTGAAACTGGTGTCAATGAAGATCTTGCTTCACTGTCATACCTGCTTGCAGCCTCCACTGCATTTGGCAAAAGATCCACAGACACTCTCTTTTGGCATCCTCCATGAGCCAAAACATTAGGAACCCCCTTTTCTAATAATAATAATAATAATTAGACAAAAGAACATGTATCTTATCAACATAATTTCAGTAATTTGATAAGGAAAGGGACTTTTAACAGATGATAGAAGGTAATTTACAAAATCTGAGGCATTCTTGACTCTGACACAGTCACGGCCTGTGGCATTTACATTGGTCGATTGATTCAATTGCACATGCCTGTACTCTGTAAGATTTACTGCGATAATTAACAGGGGCTATCATGAAATAATATTTGCCAAAAGTGTTCGATTTTCCTGAATGCGCTGTAGAATAATTTACATCCAAAGATTTTCAACATTCCAATTTTTAGAGGAAACGTTCTTGAACTTAAAATAGCAAAAGGGAGACAGACACATTAACTGTCATAAATGGTTAATGAAAAGAGTCAACTCCAGATACTGTACATCTAATTGGGTGTCAACTCTGTCAATTTTTTCTGTCATACAATTTTGTGGTTACCATTGTGCTGAAGAGTATTGCTGTCAATTGTGATTTTCACTTTGATTGAACTCATGAGCAGGTGCACGTGTCGAATGTGTCCATCCTGAGCAAGCATTAATGGAAATTGTATGTTAAGTCAATGTAACTCAATTAGGTTATAACGGCTTTCCCCTGTTTTATGTTTCAACGAACTGATTGAAGTAGGTCACAACAATGACATTAGAATTTCTATGTAGAATCAGGTAGAAATACCTCCTTAAAGCAACCAGATTTAAGATCCACTGCTCTAGAGGTCCAAGATTGTATGTAATAAACTAACTTCCTCAACTATATGTAGCTGTTGTGCTAGTCTATTGTTTTCCTTTTTTTCCTTTTAAATAAACAAAATCACACAATTGAAAGAATATGGCCTGAAGTAAATAACAGAGTGAATTATCCAGTGAAAGGGGCACCGATGCAATTAGTGAACCAGGAGGAACTGGACATGGAAGATGACCTGACACGTTATTGCATGTCTGCACTATCTTGTCAGGTTGCTACAGTTGGTCTTGACCGTGTGGTGCAGTCCTGGAATGCTCACCGGATTCCAGGTAAAACAAAGTTTAAGTGTGAATTATGTAATAGGCATGTGCAAATATCAACATTTCATATCACAGTAATTACTTAAGGTTCAAGTTTTTTAATAGTATTGCAATAAAGAACAGGTTTTAAAAAAAAATGCTTTGTTAATGACAAGTTTCAATTTTTGTGATGTATATTAAAATATCATGCAATATGGCAAAAAAAAAAGTTAAGTCAAAATTAACCTAAATAAGCTAAATGCTAATTTAAATAACCCTAATGCAAACATTAAATGAAAACAACACTTGTAAAAAAGATAAAATAGTGGTTGCTTGCCCATGTATGATCATTCAGATCAGCCACAAGCTATTAAATTTCAGCAAAGAATTTATCAAAGCAAGGAAATATTCTAAAATGCTTACAGTTTTTTTTTTTTTTTCAACTGCTTACACACAAAATTATTACTTCACAATTATTTATTCATTATTATCACAATTTCTAAAACCAATTTCTAAAGACACTCAGACACCAGAACCACACACTAAATCTGCAAAACCATACACAAATGTTTGGCCTTTTATTCAGTTTTCAATTTCGTTAAACACTTTTTGCAAAACACAACACACAATTTTCTATACAACACACAAAAGTCTGACAGGAAGTTTCTTGATTTCCGTTTATAAACACAACCAATCAAAATGCCACACTTATTCATCAGTGCCTCACACTAACTCCTCACATGTGCAGACACTTGTTGCTTTACTTAACAACAACCAATCATAACTTTAGTAGTGGCCATAAATAGGCCAAATGTCAAGTAATAGGTTTTGGATAATGGATGCAAACAATGCAGACAGAGTAAGAGGAGTTGGAGGGAGAGCCAGAGGATGAGTTAGAGTAAGAGGAGTTGGAAGGGGAGCAAGGGAAGGAAGAGGACGAGTCAGAAATGGAGGACAAGTAACAAGAAGAGTGGTCTCGAATGAGATTAGGGCTACAGTAGTCATTCATGTGATAAACCATGGTTTAACAATGAGAGAGGCTGGACTGAGAGTAGAAAGAAATTCATAAAGGATTGAAAAAACATGAGAGTGAGTATATGATGACAGAATTTATTGTAAAGTGGAGTATCCTTTAACAAGTGAACTGGATCAAGTTCCTGTGGAATAAAAAAAATTATTGATGGCATGCATTGTTTCTCGTTTTATTGTTTGATTATACAGCCAGGACTGGACTTCCTGCTTTTACACACACACACACCCACACACACACACATACATATTTATTTTATTTTTTTCATGGTATAATTATGTAATCTGCTTATTGTGAGCCTAAATGAGTAAATTGGTATTTAATCATTATCAGGGTGACTTGCCACCAACTGCTGGTGTTTTTTTTATATATATTAAAAGTAGTGTTTCATGTTGTCACTTCACAGTTAATAGCCTCTTAGAATGAAATTGCAATGTAAATTCACAGCTGCAATAGACAGTGTGTAAAGTACATCTAAAGCCAGGTCAGATGCTGTTTCTGTGCCACCTATACTGCAAAGCTGGGTGTTTGTTCATACAGAGTTCATCAGACAGCCTGAAGCCTCTTACGTTGTTGATTTAAATTTCAAAACACAATTCGACATTTGCTCGCAATGTTTTTTTTTTTTTTCTTTTTTACCAAACCTCATCATTTTACAGGACAATTGTCTATTACAGTATACAGCACATATAGAAGGGTGCCAATAAAACTGTGGTGATATACAACACGCTTTAAGAAAAGTTTATTTCCATCACACTGTAAAGTGATCTAGAGGAAAAGCAGATGTCTATTGGCATACATAGCCTATTACGTGTATTTGTTTTTATTTATGCTATTATAATTACACCGGGTCACCAACTAATGAAAGATTGAATAAATTAACACATCCTTCTTGACTCTTCAACTGAATGTGATGGTATTTAAGAAGCCTTTAACATTATGTGCTCAACATTAAATCTGTAACATGTAGCCAACATTAAGAATAGGGTTGTGCCGGTGAGGAAAATTTCCCATTGATTAGTTAACTTATGACAACACCAATGTTATTTGTTAATCTCTTCTGTAGATTTTGATCTTTTTAAGTTGTTATGATATATTGTTAATTAAAAAACAACAGTAAAATAATACAATAAATACATTTTTTTTTAATTTTTAAATACAATTTAAAAAAAAATTGCGTATAGCCTACTATAATATAACTAATAAGACGGGTGACATAAAATACCCATATTATAACAAATAAATAAAATATTTGGAAATCGCCCTTTAAAAAAAAAAAAAAAAAATATATATATATATATATATATATATATATATATATATATATATATTTTTTTTTTTTTTTTTTTTGTTAACAGAAGTTATATTGCGCTTTTAATTGTCTCCGCTATCATCCTGTCAATCATACTCGCGGGTCATTTTCAGTAAAAATGTATTTCACCATCATCGGTACCCAAGTTCTGACTGCTGACCGAACACTGGTCATTGATCCTCTCCCGCTCGGCGCTGTCTATTAGAGGTGTGCGATACCGCTAGATTTGGTATCGATCCGATACCAAGTAAATACAGGGCCAGTATCGCCGATACCGATACCAATACCAATACTTTTTAATAATTAAGGTGGATGCGTCTTCAACCTAAATCTAAATGAATTTTCATGACTTTTAATTTGTTTTTGTGATTTGCATTTTGGGTTATTAATCATTACTACAAAAGCTTTTGTTCAGAAATAACTTTTGGTTACTTCTGTTTTATTTAAATAAACGAAGTTACAAAATGATTACTTCATAAATATAAAAAAAAATGTAAAAACAAATTCTCTTTTCAAGTAGCATGTTAATAAAAAAATGTTTCTCCTCTTTAGTGCACTTCTTTTCAGGATTTTTTTTCTTAAACAAAGTCACAATGTTTTACAATGTAAAACAAATTCTCCTTGTACAAAATTCCTGAAGCCGACATCTTCCACTATGGAAAGAGGCTGCAGGTCCTTCACAATCATTTCTGATAGGCGCCTTGTAATATCCACTGCTCTTGGAGAATCAGCTATTGATAAAATAATAAATAATAAAAATAATTAAGTCTGGTGCACATCTATGTGTAGTTTAAATATAGAAACTAGTATCCCTTTCACAGCTAACTCAAAAAGGGTAGATCGGCCTGAAAATACAGCCATACAACACTCCTCTTTCTCTCCGCCTCTGACTGACTGCTGTTAGAAATGCGCGGCTGAGCGGTGCGCGCGCCTGACTGCTGGTGGTAGCGCTAGTGGTGAGTCACGTGACGGTACAACACAGGAGAGGGGGAGGAGAGCAGTGTCGAGCACGAGCAGCACTCTTGAGAGCTTGCTCTGCTCTGTGACAGTAGCAGCATTTTGACAAACACGGCCAGGTCGCAAAACAAAAGAAACTGAAACTTAAGTATCGATATTTTCCCGTTGGTATCGATCAATACTGATACCAACGTTGGTATCGATATTATCGATATTAGTATCGATCTGCCCACCTCTACTGTCTATCGCAGCTTCGCCACACAGATTTAACTCCGCACCGCTAATTAAAACGGGCTGGTGGCAGACTAATATTTAATATTTCTGATGTAAAGATTTCTGTGAAACGCGTAAAGTTGCACAGAAGAAAGCCCAACAGGACCTGCCCTGCACAGCTTAAGAATCGGTAGCCATAGTAACGTTAGAGGACTATTATTTTGTTGAACAGACCTGAGCGACAACTGATGACGTCACATGCTCAGATTTGCTTGACCAATCGGCGGAAGGGGGCGTCTCAGGACCGCCCACGTGTGGAAAACGAATTTTGAAGTCATTTATTCGTTTTATGCCTCTGAACTAAAAAACTAAATCTGGTTTTAAATCTGGAATAAAGGGGCCGTTTTCTCGTTTCTGCTTATTTCATTTCAAATTGGAAAACAAACTATCAAAACGTACACGGACCTATTTCGTTTTGGTTTCCTTGTTTATGATATTTCCCGTTTCAAGCTGAAAGCTATGAAACAAACGTCAGTTTTCCATATTTGGTTCATACAGAAAAACAGAAAAATAAAATATTGATTCGTTATTTCGTTTTTGGTTTGCCAGATTTAATGGAATAATTGAATGATCGGATGATACCACGGACCATACACGGACCCAATCAGGGTATCTTCCGTCCATTCCAAATCCGTTTCAAATTAAAAAACAGAAAACGAAAAACTCAAGAGGATTCAAGTGAGAGAACATGAATTAAATAACGAGAAATAGAAAAATGGCTCGTTTATTCGTTATTCCATCTAGGTAAACAAACGGAAAATGAGTTTTTGACTTGATTTCTCATTTTGTCGTTTTGGGTTTTAAAAAACGGCTTATGGCTTCAATATTTCATTCGCACTTGTGGGCGGAACTGAAACGCTCCTTTCATCTGATTGGTCGGATCGCTCCGCCTTCAACTCGATCTTACATTCTTTCAGAATAAGAGTCTTATAAGAGTAGTGTCTAGAAACCACCGCTCACTGTTAATTAACATAATATTTGAGTCAGATGTTGCTGCGCACATAATTCGTGCTGCTGTGACTTGCAAGTCACGCCTTTAAATTATTTCTAGGTTATAGTATTGTATGAATATTGTCCCACTGTAAATACAGTGCAAATAGTTTTGTCTCGTTGGATAAAAGTGAAGAGGAAATAAAAATCAATAATAGACTGAACAGTTCCATGATAATATGTCTGTAACATTTACCACTCTCATCTTTTAAGTCAAAAGGCACTAGGTAGGTGTGTGTGACATTAATAATTAATAGGGAAAATTACTATAGTTAAATTTATGAAATATATTAGTAATATTCGTTTTATTACATACTAAATTGAATGGTTTTTCTTTTAGTCTTCTTTGTTGGCCTTGAGAAAGCCAACATATATTTGAACATTATTATCATTTATTATGAGAGTAATTGACAACGACTAAAATTTTAATGTTTCACCAAATTTCCTTCTCAAAAATCCTAGTGACTTTCATTATCTGAGCAATGAAGGTCTTACACTTAATGTCCACTAGAGGGGGAGACAGGATTTCTATTTACGTAAAATGGCAAATAAATACATTAATTTCATGTGTACTACCATGAATATGCCATATCTGTGTACAAGAATAAACTTCACACTTCAAGCTGTACTTTAAAACTTCCCATTCTGGCTTTTTCAACCTACCTCCAAATGTATTTAATATATTTTTTATTCATTTAATGTTTGTCCATCTAGAACTTTTATTTTTCATGAGTTGTACATTTTAAGATGTACTCAGTGTTGATAAATCACATGCACTGAATGTAAATGCTAATGTCAGGACTCTCAGTCCTCCTCTTGGATGGCCAGTGTCCTGCAAAGTTTAGCTACCCCAAATAAACACACCTAAGCTAAGCAAGGTCTTCAGGATCAGTAGCAATGTCCAAGCAAGTGTGTTGGAACTGAACTCTGCAGAACATGGTTCTCCCGGTTCAGGACTGGGTTTTAAAATCTATAAATGAATTTGTATAGTTGGGTGTCTGCATGCAGAGGTGTACTTCAGTAAGTACAATGTAAACTGTAATCTATAAAGACAAATCTTCAGATAAGCATTAAGGCCACTGCCTTGAGGTCTCCATCCATTGGTCAAAACAGACCTCGCACCCCACCACACTCCTGCTAGCTGTCAACATTAATTGCGGCTGGTGCCAAATAAAAATTATTATGTATCCCTTGTGCATTGTTCAAATTCACTACCCTTTCGTTATGTTCGGGATGAAAACATTCACTCAATTAAACTGCTATAAGCATTAGATAAAAAATTTTTCCCCTAATTTATTGTTGGTGGATGTTTTTTTTCACTGACTTCCATTATAATTACATTTTTGATTGCAAAGCCATGAAACATAATCATGCATTCTTGATTGTTTGTGGTTTTCCCTGTTGGGAAGAGGTAAAATTTGTTATTTTTTCAGTTGATCACTAGGTGGGACCATCAACCCTTTAGATAGGCCTGTGCAAAAAAAAGCTTAGTTTCTGACTTGTATATAGAGTTATGTGGAGTATAACAGCAAATTATATTGTGTGTATGTGTGTAGGAGAGAGAGAGAGAGAGAGAGAGACTTTTGCGCACTTACCTTGATGTATTTGAGAAAATCTAAATGTACACCTCAGCTCTCAGAACTACATGGAGTAAACAAAAGTGTATTTATGCACCTGCTGCCTTTTAATGGTGGTGATAAGTATAGACTAAACAAAAACAGTACATGGATTTAAACACTTGCATGCCATCCTTCTGGTCATTTGATGGTGAGAAGAGCAGCAAGCAATACGAGAAAGGGCTTGACTTGAACCAGAGTTTTAGAAATGATTATGCAGCTTGACCCCTCCAGCGAGTTGGCTGCTTATTTGAAGTTGGTATTGCATTTTGGTCCATAATCAATTATGTTCAAAGTAGTTTTTTTTATAAGATTTAAAGGTTTTAAACTGGCTTCACCCATCAAAAAAAGACAAGTATTTCACACATAGGCCCTCCGTTCTTTTCACCATCAAAAGTCAGCAGGTGCATAAACACACTTCTTTTTTTTATTGTTTAGTCCATGTAGTTCTGAGAGCATGATGTGCATATTTGGATTTTTTCAGATACATCAAGCTAAGTAAACAAAGGTCTCTCCCACACACTCTCTCTCTCTCTCTCTCAAACACACACACACACACACAAACACACACACACACACACACACACACACACTATAATTTGCTGTTAAACTCCATATAACTCTATATACAGGCCAGAAACTAAGCCTTTTTTTTTGCACAGGCCTAAAGGGTTAATGGTCCCACCTAGTGATCAACTGTAAAAATAACAAATGTTACCCTCTTCCCAACAGGGAAAACCACCAACAATCAAGAGTGCATGATTATATGGTGTCATGGCTTTGCAATCAAAAAATGTCGTTATAATGGAAGTCAATGGGACAAAAACAGCCACCAACAATAAATGAGGGAGAAAAAATTAAAATCTAATGCTGCACAAAACTAACAATACATCAAAGCTAATCTACAGTTACTAATCTTTGACATGCCCAAGACTGTCATAAAAGGTAAAAAAGAATATCCAGTCCACAATTACTTTTTATATTGAAAATATGTCATTTTGTGTGTGTTTTTTCTTCCCAAATCAAGGTGACATAATTTATGAACTTGGTAATTAAAGAGTTTAAATCTTGGATTTTTTTTTTTAACATTTGGTAGTTTGATCAGGACTGAGGGTGATTAATAGATTTATGCAAAAAAAAAAAAAAAAATCTTTATCTGAGGACATTTTTACAGCATTTTAATTTAGTGGTGGTTTTATCCAAACATAACAAAAGGTTAGTGAATTTACCCACAGTATACTGTTGGGTTTTGGAAAAATTTCAAGCATTTTCCCAAAATAAGTGTCAAAATAAGATTTGTCACCAATCATTCCATTAGCTGCAACACAGAGAAAGTTGTTGCCAAAAATAAGACTCAACTTTACCCCCTAGTGGAGCGAAAACGTCCCCAACAACGCATTAGGGGTATTATGTAACAGCAAGTCATTTGTGCAAGTACATTTGACTTGCAGTTTTTCCAAAACTTAATCATTTTATTTGGGTACCAGCTGCAGTAGTTAATGTTGTTTTATATTATACAGCTATCATTGAGCTAAGGTATACCCCCGCCTACCACCCGCATCTATCATTGAAGAAACCTGTGTTACACAGATATGGCATATTCATGGTAGTACACATGAAATAATGTATTTATCTGTCATTTAAACTTACATAAACAGAAATCCTGTCTCCCCCTCTAGTGGACCTTAAGTGTAAGACCTTCACCGCTCAGAAAATGAAAGTCACTAGGATTTTTTGAGAAGAAAAAAGTCTGACCAGTTACAGCAACGAGTCAAACGAGTCTGAAGATCTGAGCTGAATTTGGTGAAACAATAAAATTTTAGTCGTTGTCAAGGCCAACAAAGAAGACTAAAAGAGAAACATCAATTCAATTTTGTCTGTAA